>NW_026020354.1:264632-558283 GCF_900185275.1 Solanum verrucosum
TAATATTCTTCCGATAGTTGTTTTAATCTGAATATTTCTTTAATATTATTTATGATATATTCTAGATATAACATATCTTCGGTTCTTTGGTACATATATAAATTTTCCTCCATTAATTGTTCTAATAGTTTTATATCTTCCATAGATTTTATCCAATATTGTAAATATTCGTAGTTCATTTTAATCTGAATTTATTTCTAAATCATACCATTCTATTCTTTCGAAGCCTAAATCATGTAGGTCTATTTCATACCATTCTTGATTTAATATATCTTCTGATTCGTAATCATTAAATATTTTTTCCCATATTATTCTTCTTAATTCGATTATTTCTATATTTTTAAGTACATATAAGATTAAAGTTTCGTAGTTTTTTATCATTTCATCATGCATGTATGTAGTCATGTTCTTTATTATGCAGGTTTTTTTATTTCAAATTATTTCTTCCTATCATATTCATAATTGATTAAATTCATATTAGATCATTATGAACTAGATTATCTTTATCATGTTTTCTTGTCACTACTGGCATCGTACTTTAGCGGATACTTCCTTCTTATCAGCGCCTCAACTTTGTTTACTCCCCTAAACGGCTTCCTTGCCTACCGATTTCAACATTAGGATGACATAGTATAGAAGTTTTCTCCCTGTTTCCAGTGTGCTAATAAACTAGAAATCATGATTCAAATAATTCTAATACATAATAACTAACATAAATTTATTCAATCATATATATGATATTCAGGAATATATGAAATTGGTTCCGCATATTTTTTGAAAAATATACCTTTGCCTCTTGCTTAGCCATGAAATCTGAAATATAGCGGATACTTTCTTCTTATCAGCGCCTCAACTTTGTTTACTCCCAGATTCAATATTTACATTACTTTCATTTGTATAAGGAAATGATGCCTAAGCCTACCAATTCAAGATACAACTATACATTATAGAAACCCTTCACATTCCATCATTATCATTCATGAGTGTCAAATTGAGAAATAGCCTTTCAATAAGAACACATTTACATTCTATGCATGATCATCATTCTATCATTGAAATCACATGCATATCATTCACATCATAATCATTCATAGTAATTAAACACCTCCACCTTTCAAGTGGATCAACATCTCTAGCACAATTCTACTTCAACATGAAATTAGGTCATAACATTTCCCTTCCAAGACCATGAATTCACTTTCACCAAAAAAACCTTTCATTAATACAATTAGGCATGATTAGTGATACAATTCAACAATCTAAATCAATTTAGGCATAATCCAACAACATTCATTCATGATCAACAAACTCACTTCATAAAGCACAATTTAGGAATTGACTTTGGCTCCTTAAATGGAAAATTTGACAAGGATCAAGACTAACATTCCTTGCTACTGATTCCCCGTGAAAATCCTTTGAAAATCTTAAAGATTTGACCTTGAGAGCTTGAAGTGTTCACCTCCAAGGGAGGTTTCTAGAGAGAGACCTTAGGATGGGAGGGGAGGTTTTAAATTTGGATTTTGAAGTAATGAGATGAAAAATAGAGTCTAATACTTTTAATACTCTTAAAATATCATAATTAACATAAAATAACCGTCCCACAACTTAACTAAATTAATTAGCTAATTATCAAACCACCTCTCAACTTGGGCGAACCAAACCAGCAAACCAAGTGCAATAGACAGATCCCCATCCACAGACCGTGGATGGGTTGGTGCTTCATGATGTCACCTCATGATTTGCTGCTGGGGCTTGGTTTGGAGGGCCATGACTTACGGAGGCCATCCACGGGGCACTGATGGTCCTATGGGGCGTGGACCCCTTCCGTAGGTCACTCTATTTTTTACAATTTTCTAGTTTCAAGGGGTCTTGGAGGTTTGGCTTAGGGTCTTCCTCAAAGACCCCTAGGGTGGTCCATGGGGTGTCGTACCTTGACATTTAAACCCTCAACCTTAGCTCGGGACAACATCTAACCACCTCAAACCTCATGACAAATTCACACACTCACTAGTTAGGCTCTACATTATCCCCCACTTAGAAACATATGTCCTCGAATGACACTTAAAACACATTAAGAGGTTAATGATTCAAAAAAGCATCCCATAATGCATGCAACATCATAAACAATGCACAAAACTTAGGAGGAAACATCAACTCCAACTCAAACATGTTCAGTGCATACAAGAAAGTAGGAACTACATCTACAAACTCATTATGCACCAAAACTTTAACATTTCTCATTTCATTGGAGGCATTACCTTTTCCAACTCAAAATCATTCTCATCACAACATCACTAACCACGTTATGCAATTACTCTCAAAATCACATTTAGGCATGTTCAACAATTTCACTTCATGAAGCATATAGACAACTAATACTAAATGCAAATCAACATGAGGAACATAAGTCATGAAAACTCATTTTCTCATATAAACAAGAATTCAAATAGAACATGCATAACATAATGAGACCATGGAAACTCATAATCACACATGACTCCAAAAAAATGAAACAAGCTACAAGGAAATGTTTGTCTCAAGCTTGAATAGGAATAGAAGGAAAGAGATAAGGATATCAACACTGTCAACAACCTTACTATTCAACATACCATCCCCTACTTAGGAGAAAACCCAAATAAGGCTATTATGAAAAATGACATAGGAACCTCATCACAACAAAAGGAACTACAACTTACCGGCACCTTCATACGGATTAGCTCGTTTGCCCTCTTCGGCTTGAAGTGCATAGAAACGGTTCTTCTTTGGAGCATTAGGATCCGGGCCAAGATAAGAAGATTGGTTGGCCTCCCTTCCTCAAGCCGTAAGAGTAGGACAATTTCTCACTTGGTGATCATGCTTTCCACAACCATAGCACCCACCAGTACCGGCTAGGCACTTCTCATGATGCCTCTTCCCACAAGTGGTGCAAAGAGGTTTAGAAAATGGAGGTCCACCACCTTTCTCCTCATTAACCTTAGGAGCACTAGAAGAATTTTGGTTTGGAGCTCTCTTCTTGAACCAAGGTTGACCTTGCTCATCGGATCTACCCCTCTTCAACTCCCTATTCTTCCTCTTAAGTTCGGACCCCTTAATAGATTGAGCATACACCATAAACCTAGAAACATCCATTTCATTATAGAGCATCGCCATACGACACTCTTCCTCAACTAGTTCGGATATACCCGTCACATACCTACTCATCGCATCCCTAGGGTTAGACACCAAAGATGGAGCATACTTAGACAAGAGGGTAAATTTGAAGGAGTACTTTTCCACACTCATGCTACCTTGCTTAAGATTGATAAACTTCTCAACCTTACAGTCCCTTTTCTCATGGGGAAAGTACCTACCAAGGAATGCTCCCTTAAACTCCTCCCATTCTATAGGACCCACTTCTAAAGGCCTACTGCTTTTCCATTTAGTGAACCACACTTGGGCAACATCTTTCAATTGATAAGAAGCCAACTCTGCTTTCTCCCTAGAAGATACCCCCATAGCATTGACTATCCTATATAATTCATCCAAGAATTATTGGGGATCCTCTCCCACTCGAGCCAAGAAATATAGGAGGATTCATCCTCACAAAATCTCTCAACCTTGAGTCCATGGTACTTTCATTAGCATTCACCCTATGCCCCACATCTCGATTTACTTGAGTCGTCATGGCTTGGGCTAAGGTTAGAAAAGCCAACCTAATCTCTTCATTGGTCATGGCCGGGGGATCCACCGGAACTTGGCTGTCTTGAGGAACTTTGCCACCTTGACAACCTTGGGGAGGAACTCCCTCATTCATAATCTTTTCTTCCACTCTCCTTGTGGTAGTCCTTCTCGTATTCATATCCTATAAACACAAGAAAAGGATTAGTAAAAGGACAGTTATAGTGCTAAACTCTAAGGCATGACTTCAAGAATAATGAAAGAAGTGTAACTTTCTAATGTCCTATAGCCTCGCGCTCATAGATGTATTGCGGCTCACACCGATGAAAAAGACTCTACTAAATGTGGCTTGTGAGACATCAACCTAAAAAACCATTCCCAACAACCTTGTGCTCTAATACCATGTTTGTCACACCTGAGTCTAGACCCCGGATGCGACACGACGTACTCGACCCCGAAGGGGCCTTATACATGCCTCATAGCTCATTCATTGCATATGTAATAGAAATAGTACGAAATTAAAACTTTTTTATTTAAAACCATACAATCTAACATTCAAAAACATTTAAACGCAAGCGGAAGTCTATATCTCACATGGCCATAATAGACACAATCTAGAACAAAAATAGGGACATGACCCTTTACAATAGAAATCTAAAGTAGTCTATTACATGAAAAAGGAAAGAAACTTCTAAACACTTGGCCTTGGTCTATGAGGACATACCCAAAATGTCTTGGAGAACTCTAATCCAATCTCCAGTAGAGAGAATGCAATCACTTGCCGAAACCTACACTTGTAGTAAAACATGAAGAAGAATGGGTTAGCACATAAAGTACTAAGTATGATAGCCAAACAAAAACATGCTTAAGAAGGACATTTTTGTTTGAAAGTCATGATATATGATATTTTGGTAAAACTTCATGAACATTGATAAAAAGAGGCATAATATAAGTCACAACCAACATATAAGTCATATTTTCACATTTGAACATAATCAACATATAAGCCATTATCTTCACATTAAGCCTTCACCTCAAGTAACCCTCAAGCTATACCTTGTGCAATGTATGGATAGCATCCCATACCAGCACCCACACCAAGGTACCACCTTAAGGTCACCAAAAGTAAACTTACCATTCATCTTTTCCACCTTTACACAATAAGGCATATAAGAGACATAAACATTACATAAATCACATCATCACATTAAGAGCAACATCTAAGACAACTCTAAGTCATGCTTATGCAATGTTCAAGTAGCATCCCATACTACTACTCACACTAAGCACTCCTTTGAAGTCACCATAGATAAGGCACATTCATGTACAATAAGTCATGACAAGGAAGTAACTCATAATATAATCCAAGTATAACATGCATCTTTACATTTAAGCATATAAGCCAACCTTCTTCATTAACTTCATTTAGGACACATTCATTCATTAGCCATTAAGACTTAGAGAACTCACTATGACCCTCCCAAAGCCTACTCGTGCAATGCATAGATAACATCCCATACTACCACCCACACTTCATAGAACTCCTCAAGAAACCATAATGCACATCTCACATGATGGGAATAAGCGTTTAACTGACATAGACCATGAGAGCTATATCATGGAATTCGGTGTCATATAGCCCCACACCATAAAGAGGTGGCTTCTTGCCTAAGGAAAATCAATAACCTAGCTTACGTGGATCCACTAGCTAGACCTATGTGGGCAGATAGTTATGGGATAGGAAGATGTTCATTGGAACCTTGGCCTAACATTGGGAAAGTTTCCATCTTTCATATCCACTCGATGCTTAGCCTACATTCCCATAGATCATTTCATTCAAATTACATTAGTGTAGTAGGGAGGAATGCCATTGGCCTATCGACCTAAGATACATCATTACACAAGGAAAGAATGCTATAAGCCTATCGATCCATGTTACATTCAAGGATAGCTCTAGATTCCTCATGAAAGGAATGTCATAATATTATCGATTCATGGTTCTTCATTACATTCTTATACTCATGAAAGGAATGCTATAATCCTATCGATTCATGGTACATTGACTCATTAAGAAAGAAATGCCATTAGGCTATCGATTTATATTCATTAAGTCAAGACACATTCATTACTCATTTATGAAAGCTATCGATTCATATTCACCAAGTCAAGACACATTCATTATACAAGAAAAGGATGCATAAGCCTACCAATTCTAGATTCAACATTCACATTACTTTCATTTGTATAAGGAAAGGATTCCTAAGCCTACCAATTCAAGATACAACAATACATTACAGAAACCCATCACATTCCATCATAATCATTCGTGAGTGTCAAATTGAGAAATAGCCTTTCAATAAGAACACATTTACATTTTATACATGATCATCAATGTATCATTGACATTACATGCATATCCTTCACATCATATTCATACATAGTAATTAAACACCTCCATTTTTTAAGTGGATCAACACATCTAGCACAATTTTACTTCAACATGAAATTAGGTCATAACTTCCCCCTTCCAAGATCATGAATTCACTTTCACCAACAAACGTTTCATTAATACAATTAAGCATGAATAGTTATACAATTCAACAATCTAAATCAATTTAGGCATAATCCAACAACATTCATTCATGATCAACAAACCCACTTCATAAAGCACAATTTAGGAATTGAGTTTGGCTCCTTGAATGAAAAATTAGACAAGGATCAAGACTACCATACCTTGCTATTGATTCCCCACGGAAATAATTTGAAAACCTTAAAGATTTGACCTTGAGAGCTTGAAGTCTTCACCTCCAATGGAGGTTTCTATAGAGAGACCTTAGGAGGGGAGGGGAGGTTTTGAATTTGGCTTTTGAAGTAATGAGATGAAAATAAGAGTCTAATACTGTTAATACTCTTAAAATACCATAATTAACATAAAATAACCGTCCCACAACTTAACTAAATTAATTATATAATTACCAAACCACCTCTCAACTCTGCCGAACCGAACCAACAAACTAGGTGCAATCGATGGATCTCCATCCATGGACCGTAGATGGGTTGATGCCTCATGATGTCACCTCGTGGTTTGTGGCTGGGGTTTGGTTTGGAGGGCCATGACCTACAGAGGCCATCCACGAGGCGTGGATGGACCTACGGGGACGTGGATGGACCTATGGGGCATGGACCCCTTCCGTAGGTCACTCCATTTTTGATAACTTTCTAGTTTCAAGGGGTCTTGGTGGTTAGGATTAGAGTCCTCCTCAAGGATCCCTAGGGTGGTCCATGGGGAGTCACACCTTGACGTTTAACCCCTAAACCTCTCAACCCTATCTCAGGACAACATCTAACCACCTTAAACCTCATGACAAACTCACACACACTAATTAGGCTCTAGTTTTACTTATTCATTTTATGGGTCGCTACAGATATATACTCAAATTAATGTAAAGAAATAAAGAAGTGAAATCTCTAAACTTTACAAAATTACTTACTCATCTCTAAACTCAACATATTAAGTGATATAATAAAATACACTTTTCACTCTATTTCAGAGATTCTCTAATCGACAACCATCACTATGAGCTGCATGATGATACATCCTCGCCCACGCTGCCATTACTGTCCTATACCTTGTCGGGGTATAGAACACCTCAACTAAGTGGATACATTAAGCAATAAGGATTCATCTAAAAAGCATGTTTACCGTGTTTGTATTTATGGTCTATGAGGATTTTTAGTTGTCTAAACTCATCCCCATATCGGTGCTCAATACTACTTCTAATAATATATACTCATGCTCAAATGTATAAGACATACTCTTTCTCCAGTTTGAGATAATTTCTCAAACTATCCTCAATGAAATAGGGCTCAACTCAGTGAATCATAGTGCAACTCAACTCAGAGAAATAAGGCTCAACTCAATAATAAGATATTCAACTTAGTGAAACATAGTTCAACTCAACTCAGAGAAATATGGCTCAACTCAATAATAAGATACTCGAGGATAAAGCAACAATAAAAGATGCAATATATGAAAATCTGTAAAACAATAGATAGAAACTCAATTGTATATAAAAATACAATAATAACTCTTATTTGGGAGATTCTCTAACCGACAACCATCACTATGAGCTATGTGATGATACAACGTCTCGCCCATGCCAGAACTCTTCTATGCCTTGTCGGGTTATAGAACTCCTCAAATAAGTGGATCCACTAAGTTACTCTTAAAATTCAATAAGGAATCATCTAAAAAGTATGACCCTTTCTACCCACATTGGCATACATGGTTTATGGGGGCTGTGAGTTGCCTGAACTCTTTCCCATATCGGTGATCAACACTACTCCCAAAATATAACTTTGCTCATATGTTTTAAAAAAACATTTCTTCATCATCAACTTTGAGATTATTACTCAAAAGGTTTCTCTTAAAAGAGATTATACTCAAAAACTCCTCATGAACTCTTTTGGATTTCCTCTCTTCATAAATGTAAAATCATTTACTCTTAGGAATACTTAGTTCCCATATATCATTTTGGAAAAAAATTGAAACTTCACTCTCCTCATCCTCATCCACATTTACTCAAGTCTTAAAAAAGATTATAAATAATTGTAAAAGACATCTCAAAATAGGGTTCATATTGAATTATGGACGTGAATGACTCAATTCAAGGCTTTCAATAACCATATATAGAACTCAATACTTGAAACTTAATAACTCCGAAACTCAAGGACTCAATGATACTACTCATCTCATGAATGCTCGACTCATAGGGTTCATGCAGATTATGGGCATGATCGACTCAACTCAAGGGCCTCCATGTATAACATATGGTAATCCATAATTATGAAATATAGTTTCAAAAAGGATTAGGAACTCAATACTCAAGAACTTAGAACTTGAAAATACTACTCCCCTCAAAGAAACTCAATTTATGGAGTTCATGCAGAATTATAGGCATGACTAACTCGACTCAAGGATCTCAATGATAATGTAGACTCCTGAATACATTCTTCTTATTCTCCTACTCACTTAATTGAGTCTTGAAACAATTTATAAGTTATTGTAGAAGACTCCTCGAAAAGACTCAGAGGTACTTTCTCAAATTTTACTCTTTAACTCTTCCTTGAATTTGAATTATGAATTCAAGGGTTTATCATTCATGATAATTAATGAAGGTTTAATTAGTAGGGATTAAGAAGTGAATGAAAGCTTGACTCAAATAAATAAGTATGGAACGAGAATGGAGAAGGAAAATAGCCCATTTGTTGGGGTCTGATTGGCGCACTACTGGCTAGCCGCCCCAGGCCCTATTTATTGGGGGTCTGATTGGGCGTAGTACTGGTGCGCCGCCCCAGCCCCCATTTATTGGGGGTATGATTGAGTGCACTGCTGGCGCGCCGCCCTAGCCATAACCCAGAAACATTAGAATTTTTCTTCAATTTTTGGCTCTAATTCACCTAGAATCGATTGATTTTTTCCAAACTCTCTTAGAATCGTATACCCAACATAAGTGCACAAAAGTCTACTCAAAACAACCCTCAAACTCCTAACATTCATCTCAAGAACTCCTCAAACCTATCTTAATTCAAGAATGAAAGCAACACTTCAAGAAATCTTTTCAAGAACTTACAACACTGTAAATGTTGCCAGTACTAATAGTGGTGCAAACCTTGATAAAGCACACTTTGAAGAGATGTACAATGAAGAATTGCAGTTCTTAGCAAACCAAGTGAAGGGTTCTCGTTCGAACTATCCAAGGCTGGGAAGGAATCAAACTTAGAATAGAGATCGCAATGATAGTAGGAGAGATCGAGATCATGAATGGCATGACCATGGTGCAAATTGGAGGGATCGAGATGCCGACAAAGATTGATATGTGCCTCCCCATGAGCATGAAAATCCAAAAGAACCAATGGCTTACCTTGAAAACTTCTGCATCGAATATATGCTTGCTCGCATCTTGAATAAAGTAGAAGGATCAGACAAGGTGCTCAAGAAAATGAAATATGACGCTCTTCTCTTAACCAAATGGTCACATCACACTTGTTATCCATTAAACAACTGGAAACACAGATGGGTTAGATCTCATCTCATTTAAACCCAAGCCTAAAAGGGGGGCGGGGGATCCCAAGTGATACTTTGGTGAACCCCAAAAATGAGGCATGATCACCTGAACAAGTCATGCCACGACATTAAATCAGGCTCTTCTTGGAAGGGAACCCAAGTTTTATTTTGTGTTATTTGAATAACATTTGTTGGATGTGCAGGTTGAAAATTTGAAGTTTTGGAGAAATAGGAAAATGGGCTAGCTCATAGCCCACTCGGTGCATCGCTGAGTAGTTCGGTGATCCTGATATTGATCGCTTTTTGGACCAACTAAATGGTTGAATTTCTAGTAACTTTGGCAAGCTGAAAGGTATTCGACACATCGCTGAGTGGATCGACGACATTAATGAGGTTCGCTGACTGAGGCGGGAACTAAAGGGTCAAAGGCTTCCATCCATTTTAAATTTGAAACCTCTATTTTGAACTTTTCAGCCCTTGCACTCTCACAATTACATTTTAGATCTTAGTTTTTACTTAATTTTTGTGTGGGTGTCATTGTGTGATTAGAATTTGTCACAGTGCTCGCCTTTCCTTTTTCCTTAATAGTTTCCTTGTCTACTTCTGAGGTTGGTGTCCCAAATTAGCCTTAATTTCATGATGTGTTTTGAGCATGCTTATGAGTAGTTTTTGGATCTATTGTGTGTCTTTGTGTGTTTAATACATTGTTGAATATTCTTTGGTAATCGAGCATGCTAGATATTGTGTTTGGCCTAAATGAGTTTAAATTTCATGTTTAAATTGCTTAAATTGCGGATTTGCATGTTAGGCTTTTTGTGGGTGAAACCCGAGTAACCCAAATTCCACCAAACAACTTGAATTTTCCCAATGATGGATCAGGTAATGTCATTCTTAAGGGCAAAACCATTGTTTGGTCGAATCTAGGTGAATTGGGAGAAGTCTGACTACCCCTGGGTAGGTAATAGTATGGGTTAGACTTGAATTACATAGAATTGGGATTGAATTTACTTATCGTAGGTTGTGCGTTAAGAATTGGAGGTCAGGATAAAAATTTGGCACAATGGGCCATTTGGTGAGCTTAGTTGAGCTCGTTGAATGACTCGACAGTTCATCGACTGACTCCTCTCATCGTTGTTTTGCCCTGAAATGTTGTTATTTTGTTCTATAACTTTCAGTGATACTCTTGTACTCGCTAAGTTGACTCGACGTCTCATCAAACATCCTTAGCATTGCCATTTTGATGCCTCATTTTTGCTAAATTTTCTGTTACTTTCGGTGAGACCCATGTGTACCATTGATTAGGTTTGGCGAATCACAGAATCATCTGTTGTTTCACCGATTTGTGTTGATTTACTGTTATGTTGTTCTATTACTTTCAATAAGCACTCTAAGGCTCGCTGAATGAACTCGGTACCTCGCCAAGTTGATCGGCAAGTTTTCCTACATTTTAAAAAAATGTTCAGTTCACTAACCCTTTGCAACCGCATTCGTTTTGTTTGTTCATTTTCACAGATATAGCTAGACCAAAGGTTCAAGTAAAGGGTCCTCAACCTTGAAACAGGGCAAAAAGGGTAGTGATTTCTGCGAAGGTTGCACCTTCATGATCCACTAGACCACGACCTACTCAAGCAAGCGGTCGGGATAAAGGAAAATAGCCAGTGGAGCCCAGTTCGAGCAGCTCCAGCTCCGATAGTATGGGTGTATATTCCATCCACTTCACCATATCTTATTCTGAAAGTGTGGATGATATGGGGGTGTAGGACTCCAGTCTACGAGTCAGAGCCAGTAGACGATCAAACACTAAAGCACAAATGTTCTAAGTTGCGCTCCAAAGCACTGTATGATCTGGCACGACTCCTGGCACTCGCGACACCTCCACCAACTCCAATACAAACAGTTGAACAGGCACCACAAGTGCCTCCGGCCCAAGCACCTCTGCCATGGTCTATGAATAGACTTAAGGCTGGCGGTATGCAAACAATTCTAGAGGAGAAGAGGTTGTCCACATATGAGGTAATGGACATATATCTAGAAGTGTGGAACACACTCATGTTCCATAAATTTGAGTAGTTCACAAAGCCACAAAATTTGTATGTGCCTACGTGGGTTAGAGAGTTCTACCAGACTTATGACTAGCGACACCGTTAGAGTTTGTGGAGGTTTGTGTGAAGAAGGTTAAATTCAATGAGATGGACATAAATGAGTTGCTTGCTTGCACAGTCCGGATAATCCACATTGTGACTAGTATGCTCAAGACCAAGTCGTTAGATGGCTTGAAGGGGTGGTTGGCCCCATTACTATCTGATGTGTAACACCCATGGGTAGATGCGGGGGTACCAATTGAAAAAGAGATATTTGAATGTGGTTGCTAGGTACTAGTTCGATTTCATCAGCAGCACCTTGATGCCATCCAAATATGAGTCCATCATCTGGCATCCGAAGGCTACACTTTTAGGGTGCATTATTGATCGGGAATGGCTGAATTTCGGGTTGATTATTGCCCAGGAGATGTCCATGAGGGCCAAACAGAGTCAGACCTCATTGTCTTTCCAAGTTCTCATCAGTGATTTGTGTCGCTGGGCTGGAGTATCGTTCATGGCCAAGACTGATGTTGAGGTTACTCCTACCTCATCTACTGACATCAGGAGGATTGATGCTTAGTATATGAAGGACGACTCTGAGCGGAGGAGGGCAGCACCGGTGGGTAAACATCCCTAGGCATCCATGTAGAGACTATGGAGACTGATACTACTCCTCCTACTCTTACCGGTGAGCAGACAAGTATGCCTAGCTCCTTCACCCCTGCTACTTCTGTTGCTGCTACCTCATGTCCCCCATTGACAGAGACCATTTTATATAAAATGGGTCACTTCGACCATTCAGTCAATGTGCGTTCTTCGAGAATTGAGGCAGTTGTCCCTTTCATGATTGAGTGAGTTATTGAGGCTGCACTTGCTCCTATTCATGAGAAGTTACGGGGATATCGCGAGTTGATTATTGCCAATGTCCAAGCTTTAGATGCAATGACTGCTAGGGTAGAGGCATGTGAGTAGAGTGATCGACAAGACACTAATTTGGCAGCCTCGAGGGCTGATATTATTGGACTCCAACGTGATGTGGAAAAGCTGAATTCAACAGACATCTCTATGTTTTAGGGCGGAGTTAACATTCCTGAAGGCCCCAATTTAGATGTGCCAACTATTTCTGAGATCCCTCCAGCTAATGTGACCGAAGATGCTGCTATAACTGATGAGAGTGATTAGTCGGATATGCCATAGACTAATGAAGAGGATTTAGCGACTCGTTAGGAGGCAGTGTGTGAGGACTTGGAGGAACTTGAAGGTGAGATGGTCCAGATGGTTGGTGAGACTTCCTTGCGCGATACATCGACGATAGGTTCTAGTAGGTCTCAACCGTGTAGGAGGTCGTTGTGCAAATATCTAGTGTAGGAGATGAGCCAGGCACTGCTGCCCCGATTGAGGTCATGCCGGCCATATAGAGTTCATCTCAGGCATGGCCTGACAGGGGGATCTTGACTCTCCTCTACTTTTATTGACTTTTTAGACATTTATTTTCTCTTTCATTGAGAAGACTATTTAGTTCTTTTGGTGGGGTTATGGTATCTTCATACCTATCCCCTTGTGTTGTATTTTATTGGTAATAGAGTAGAATGATTAATTGATGATTGTATTAATTGCGTCTTTAAAATCTAGCTTGAGAAAGTGGATTTGATTGCCTCCTTACATACACAGCTTGAAAGAGTGGGTTAACTAAGGAATTTGGTTGCTTGGTTGTCTTATGCTGCACGAGGTTCGAGATAACTTACTTGAAACACAATAGTTGATTGAGAAATGACTATTGTACTTAAAACCTAGCCTACCCATTAAGATTCAAAAATTTTGAGATACTAGTAATCACCCATTACGCGAAATTAGCATTCAACTGATCACACTCCTACGGTCCAATCTCTACTTGTTTACTTTCCGTGTTATTTGTCTTAAATTGGTTACCCGAATCCCCTCATTTGATATTAATTGTTAAAACTTTGTGATTTATTTTAATGTTGTGAAACCTTTATTTCTACAAACGATTAGGACACGATTTTACTTCTTAATTTAATTCTCTACCGTATGACTCCTTGTGGGATCGACCCCAACTCTGAAGTAGAGATTGGACCTTAGGAGAGTGATGAGTCAGGAATTTCGACTCATTTAGGGCTTATTATTCAAGAATTTAGTATACTCAATTCCTATTTTACGCTCATAACTGATGTTATTATGTTGATATGCAGCAATGAAGGCTCAAGAGTAAGGCAAGGACATTTTGATGAAAAAAAAAAAGCAAAAAAAGCTAAAAAAGTTGAAGGAAAGCAAAGATGGAACTCGCCAAAGCCACTCGGCAAATCACCTACTGGACCTTTAGCTAGCCTAAAGTTCTAGCATAGTAGCCCATGAATAAAACCAACTTGGTAAGCAAACAAGTAATTCGGCGACACGCCGAGGAGATTGACGATGTCGATCAAGCTCGCCAAAAAATTCCAAAACAATTTGATGAAAGAGCCAAACCAAAAGGGCAAGAAGAGGAGCAACACGGCGGATCGCCGAACTGCTCGGCGAGCCTGACTTATTTCACCGAGTTGACTCCGTGCTGAAATTTTGGGAATGTATAAATTAAATTTTTAAAAGAAGAAAAGAAGTTCCCATAATGTTTACCTCTAAGTTTTTTGTGTTTTTACATTCTAAAACATTGTCTTTACAATTTTTCATATTTTTTTGGGATTGTGATTTGGAGATTGTAATTTTAGTTGGATTTCAACGTGATCGCTAGCAAATTAGATGGAAAATCTTTTTGGTAACAATTTCTTGTTTTTCGTACGTTTAGCTAAACCCCCTTATCTTAGGGGTGTGATTATGTAGTTGAATGTCTTAATTAGGTAATGAGTGTTGTTAGTTGCTGATTTTACTATTGTTTTGAAGTGGGTTCAATTAATTGTTCATGTTTTAAATGAGGAATTGAAGTTGCAAATTCAATTCTAGCTCAATTCTCTATGCTTACTTGAGAAAGAGTTAATAGAGTACAATGATTAATTGATGATTGTATTGATTGCGTCTTTAAAATCAAACTTGAGAAGTGGGTTTGATTGCGTATTTACATAGCCAACTTGAAAGAGTGGGTTAAAGGAATTTGGTTGCTTGGTTGTGTTATGCTTGTTGAGATTTGAGAGAACTCACTTGAAACACAATAGTTGTTTGAGAAATGGATATTGTACTTAAAACCTAGCCTACCCATTAAGATTCAATAACTTTGAGCAACTAGTAATCCCCCATTACGTGAAATTAGCATTCAACTGATCACACTCCTAAGGTCCAATCTCTACTTGTTTACTTCTCGTGTTATTTCTCTTAAATTGGTTACCCAAATTCCCCCATGTGATTTTAATTGTTAAAACTTTGCGATTTATTTTAATGTTGCGAAACCTTTACTTCTACAAACGATTTGAAAACTATTTTTGTAACGACCCGAGAGCACCCCCTAGTTGTTACCGGCGTATTCGACCTCGAAGAGGTCTTATACAAGCCCTTAGCATTCGTCATAACATGTATCATAACATAAATTCATGGAAAATTTAAAAGTCTTACTTTGGAAGTTCAACTTCACTTCATATATGAAAAATAGAATCTAACTTCGTCACAATGCACCATCTAGACATAGAAGTATCAAAAATGGGACTTAGCCCTTACATCAATAAGAAGTCTTAAAAATAGGAAGTACAACAATGTCTTTCAACATAAGAAAAAACTTAACATAGAAGCTAGATCATAGGGTCTTGTCCTTGGACTTGAGGACTCACCAACTTGGGGAAGCAACTCCAAGTTTCTTGAGAAGTAAGCTTGAATCCTTAACAGCCCGAACCTAAATGTTTGGGAAAAAGGAGAAAATATGGGTTAGTACAACACACGTACTAAGTATGGCTACTATGCATAAAAACCATTGAAATATGCATAAAAGGACATTTAGTCAAAATATGCTTTTTACCAAGTAAATCCAATATGCACACAAATTAAGCATCATAGTCCAACCCAACATAATATCATCTCAACATGTAGACAACCCAAGCAATGCTAGTGCAATGCAAAGAATAGAACCCCATAACCCTATTCAAAGCCAAGTATCACATTAAGCAACCTACTTCATGCATACATTCATAAGATCATATTTCATCATAACTTACCATATTCATAATGATCATACATAACATAGTTTCAACATACATAAGTCATAATCATCAAAATCATAAGAGAACACTACTACAACCATCTCTTAGGATTCCACAAGTGCAATGTGCAAGAGATGTCCCATACCCTCCTTTACACTATGTAGAAACCCTTAAGAAAGCTCTAGTAAGAGTTCACACCATTCATACCATCATTTACTTTTACATTAGGGAAATATTGCAATAACCGACATAGACCATGACAGCTACATGGAATCCGATATTCTACTCCCACGCTGAAAAGAGAGGGTTAATACTTGCCTAAGGTGTAACCATTCGTACATAGCTATCTAGGTGGATCCACTAAGCTAGAATCCTATGTGGGCACATAGTTAAGGGTCAAGGAGATTGCTTCTAGAAACCCTAAATTACTAACGTTTCAATCTCATGAGACAACACATACCGTGGGTAATCCGGACTTGCTAAATGTGAGGAAACCCATGTGGGGAGCCGAACTTACTAAACGTGAGACCCCCATCTCATTTACATGCCCTTTCACTGCTAAGCTTCTAATTCCCTTTTGTAATCATATTTAGTCATCACATAAGTTCACATTAACCTTTACTAGACTCTTATGTAGACATCTTACCATAATAGCTCATATGTGTTCATAAGTGAGTAACAATCCTTTCACTTTAAAAACACTTAGTAAGTGAGTAAACCTTTCACTTTACATTACACTGTAATCATGAGAACTACCTTTCAATTATATAGAAATCATACCATAACATACATACATACTTCATAGCTAATTCAAGTGTAGAGGGTTAAGGATGAGGAAACAAAGTCATCAACACCACAACAACACATTAGGTATAGCATCATTACAATCTAAGTAATTCACCTTTCATACTTGAGTTCAAAGAAGAACCAACCTTCATACCTTCTTGCCCTTCATGGGACATCCATACTTCAATTACCAAACAATTCATAACCAATACATAATACAAGGTAATTCATGAAGTAATAACATAATCAACAACAATATAAGCAATTGACATATTCCCTTCAAGGCTTCATTCAAACACTCAACCCTAATTTCATAGAAATTATACATAACCTAGGGCATAATAATCATACAAACATGAATTACATAACATCACATTCAATTCATAGCCTTCAATCATTATCCAACATAAACTAGGGTTAGAATTAGGAAAAGAAGGAGAAACATGAGTCTCATGGAGAATTCTTTAAGAAACCATCAATACAACATAAATTCATCCATAATTATTCATATAACATCAATCAAAGTAATTTTATAACATCAATTTCACTTTAGAAAGAAGACCCATGTTTTTCGATTAAACCTAGAAATTGGAGATTTTGAAATTCATCTTGAATGGGCCTCTTGGGGAAAGGAATCCCAAGATTGATAAGCAACCATACCTTATTGACGAATTAACCACGAAAATCCGAGTTGAAACCTTGGAGAGTTGGTCTTCTTCTTAAAGCTCCAATCTTCTTCAATGGAGTTCTTGAGAAGAGAGAGAGAGTAGAAAGAAGGAGGAACCTTAGGTTTAGATCTTTGGGGTTTTGTGTTTGAGTGATAAAAGTGAGGTAAATTGACTTAAAAATCATTATATACACATCCCCTAAAGTACCCTAAATACCCTTTACTTAAATGGACTCTTTAATGAAGTAAAAATAGATTTCTGAATTTCTACATTTTCGTCGCGGAACAAGTCAGCGATGCGGAGCTTTTCCCTGAAGATATTTGGAATTAAATTTCAAGATAGTAGATGTAACACCCCAGAAATTCTATGACTTACGTTAGAGCCTCACCTTATGAATAATGACTTAAAATATAGTCAAGAAAACGACCACGACGTCTGGAAACTAGAGAAAAATGTGTTCCTTAACATCAAGAAAACGACCACGACGTCTGGAAACTAGAGAAAAATGTGTTCCTTAACATCAAGAAAACGACCACGACGTCTGGAAACTAGAGAAAAATGTGTTCCTTAACATCAAGAAAACGACCACGACGTCTGGAAACTAGAGAAAAATGTGTTCTAGTGTGCCCTTAGGTTATGGGCAGGTTTGGTTGTGTCGTATGATAGTAAAATCTTGTAAAAAGGTTTAAATTAGGTAAGTTATGTTCATAGGGTCAAAAATGTCCGGGTACGACCCCCCCAAGGACCCCTTAGGGGTCCTTGAGGAGGACCCAAACATGGACCCAAAAGCTGGCAAAACTGCAGCAAACGACGAGACCAAGACTCACCGCCCGTAGACTGGTCGACGGACCGTAAGTCATGGCCGTGATTCTATACTTAGTCGTGGGAGACTTGACCCCCAAAAAGGGATCCTCAGTACTAAACGACGGATGACCTGCATGGTCTGTAACTCCACCTACGGTCCGTAGGTGGAGGGTCGTAAGTCCTGGCAGTTGTTAAGTTCTAGTTTTAGTTTAGGGGTCTTAGTTTGAGTTAGTTATTTAATTAAGGGTTAAGATGGGTGGTTAGTTAACTAATTACCATTCTAAACCTAACTATAAGACCCTAACCCTAAGACTTTAACTCACACAACTAAACCCACAAGTCAAACTCATTCTTTCTCAAAACCCTCTCAACTAAGAACCCCATTGAAGAAGAAGACCAAGGTTCATCTAGGGAAGCAAGGTTTCGATTTTTCCCCATCAGTTCTCAAGGAATAAACTAAGGTATGGTTGCTTATCACTCTTGGGATCTCTTTCCCCAAGAGGTCCCTTCAAGATGAATTTCAAAATCTCTAATTTCTAGGTTTTCAATCCAAAAACGTGGGTCTTCCTTCTAAAGTGAAATTGATGTTATAAACTGAATTTGATTGATGTTATATGAACAATTATGAATGAATTTATGTTGTATTTGTGGTTTCTTGAAGAATTCCCCATGAGACCCATGTTTCTCCTTCTTTCCTAATTTTAACCCTAGTTTGTGTTGGATATTGATTGAAGGCTATGAATTGAAGGTAATGTTATATAATTCATGTTTGTATGATGATTCTACCCTAGGTTATGTATAATTTCTATGGAATTAGGGTTGAGTCTTTGAATAAAGCCTTGAAGGCTATGAATTGAATATGTCAATTGATTATATTGATGTTGATGATGTTATTACTTCATGAATTACCTTGTATTATGTATTGGTTATGAACTAATTGGTGATTGAAGTATGAATGTCCTAGGAAGGGCAAGAAGGTATGAAGGTTGGTTCTTCTTTGAATTCAAGTATGGAAGGTGAATTACTTAGATTGTAATTATGCTATACCTAATGTGTTGTTGTGGTGTTGATGACCTAGTTTCCTCATCCTTAAACCTCTACACTTGAATTAGCAACGAAATATGTATGTATGTTATGGTATGATTGCTATATGATTGAAATGTAGTTCTCATGATTATAGTGTAATGTGAAGTGAAAGGGTTACTCACCTACTAAGTGTTTCTAAAGTGAAAGGATTGTTACTCACTTATGAATACATGTGAGCTATTATGGTAAGATGTTTTCATAAAAGTCTAGTAAAGGGTAATGTGAACTTATGTGATGACTAAAGATGATTACAAAAAGGGAATTAGATGCTTAGCACCGAAAGGGCATGTAAATGAGATGGTGGTCTCACATTAGTAAGTCCGGCTACCCACATGGGTTTCCTCACGTTTAGCAAGTCCGGATTACCCACGGTATGTGTTGTCTCATGAGATGGAAATCCCCACGTTTAGTAAGTTAGGATTTCTAGGAGCAATCTCCTTGACCCTTAACTATGTGCCCACATAGGACTTTAGCTTAGTGGATCCACCTAGATAGCTATGTACGAATGGTTACACCTTAGGCAAGTATTAACCCTCTATTTTCGGTGTGGGAGTAGAACACCGGATTCCATGTAGCTCTCATGGTCGATGTCGGTTATGGCAATATCTCCCTCATGTAAAAGTAAATGAAGGTATGAAAGGTGTGAACTATTACTAGGACTTTCTGAGGGTTTCTACATAGTATAAGGGAGGGTATGGGACTTCTCTTGCACATTGCACTTGTGGGATCCTAAGAGATGGTTGTAGTAGTGTTCTCTTATGATTATGATGATTATGACTTATGTATGTTGAAGTTATGTTATGTATAATCATTATGAATATGGTAGGGTATGATGAAATATGACCTTATGAACGTATGCATGAAGTTGGTTACGTAATGTGATACTTGGCATTGAGTAGGGTTATGGGATTCTATTCTTTGCATTGCACTAGTATTGCTTGGGTTGTCTACATGTTGAGATGATATCATGTTGGGTGGTGCCATGATGCTTACTTTGTGTGCACATTGGATTTACTTGGTAAAAAGCATGTTTTGGCTAAATGTCCTTTTATGCATGTTTCAAATGGTTTTTATGCATAGTAGCCATACTTAGTACGTGTGTAGTACTAACCCATATTTTTCCCCTTTCCCCACACATTTAGGTTCGGGCCGTTGAAGATTCAAGCTTACTTTTCAAGGCACTTGGAGTTGCTTCCCCAAGTTGGTGAGTCCTCAAGTCCGAGGACGAGACCATATGATCTAGCTTCTATGTTTAGTCCTTTGATTATGTTGAAAGACACTGTTGTACTTTCCTATTCTAGGCTTCTAATTGATGTAAGGGCTAAGCTCCATTTTCGATACTTCTATGTCTAGATGGTACATTGTGACGAAGTTAGATTCTATTTCCATATATGAAGTGAAGTTGAACTTCCAAAGTAAAAGTTTTAAATTTTCCGTAATTTTATTCTATGATACATGCTATGATGAAGGCTAAGGGCTTGTATAAGACCTCTTTGAGGTCGAATACGCCGGTAACGACTAGGGGGTGCTCTCGGGTCGTTACAGTAGAGTCCCCGACATGACCGCGTCGCGAACTGACTTTTTGCTCCTTGGGGGAGTAAGTGTGTGACGCACCCCTATTCCCTCCAAGTGCAATTTGCAAGCTGCCTTGGCGGCTTGCTTGGCTAAGGTTGGGGTCCTCCTCGGGGCCCATTAGGGTGGCCCCGGGGGGTTGTATTCGAACGTTTTAACCCTAGGAACATATATTTACCTATTTCAAACCTTTTCACCATATTATACCATCATACGACACTCCCAAACCTGCTCAAAACCTAAGGACACACTAGAACACATTCTTTTCTAGTTTCCGGACGTCGTGGTCGTTTCTTGACGTTTAGACTTTTACTCTTCCAAACCAAGTCAATTACATTAGTATAGGTTTATAAATATCATTTTAACTATTTTAAGTCATTATTCATAAGGTGAGGCTCTAACTTAAGTCATAGAATTTCTGGGGTGTTACAATTTTACTTCTTAATTGAATTCCCTACTGTATCACTCCCTATGGGATTGACCCCAACTCTTATTTGGATTTATACTTGTTAGAGACCACCTACACTTAGAATTGGGTGAAGTGTAGTTGAGCATTATCAGTTGCCCTACTTAAAACTGCTCTATGCTTACTACTTTTGTTGGTTTCTTTTCTCTTTCTTTTTTGATGATACCAAAGGGGGAGAATAATGACTATTGTTAAAATATGTTGTTGGAATGCTATTAGTATATTCGTCTTAGTTTGAAGAATGGTTTATTATTGATTAATAATGTTTGTTGAATAGTTACTGCATTAGTTTATTATAATCCTTTATATTTTTTTTGCTATAAGGATTAACATATTAATGGGGAGTTACTAGCATTTGGTACAATGGTATTAAGTAGCTGGAAATCCTCCACAACATTGAGGGGGGCAAATGATATCTCAATGAATTGATAAACACAGGGAAGTATCACTACTGCACCTATCACAACATTCAGGGGGAGCAAATGAGATCTCAGTCGACTCCACCAGTCGACTATAAAAACATGAAAGTATCTACATATTTGTCATCATTAAAAAGGGGGAGATTGTTAGCGCAAGATTTTAATGATAACTTATTGTGAATCTCTGCAGGATTAAGACAACATCAAAAAGGAAAGAATCAAAGCTAACTCAAGAATGGATCTATAACAGGAAGGAAAGAATCAAACGTGACTCAATAATGGATATAAAATAGGAATAGATCACCAATCAAGAATCCCTGAAATCGCGATATTCAAGATATTCTATAATCTAGAAAAATCTTGATACAAAGATGATAATAAATGCAATATGAAAATTCAAATCAAGATTATCAATCAAAGAAGATGAATGCAATGGCCACAAAACAATTAACCTCCAATCAAGAGTAACATCTAAGGAAAAGGGCATTCAAACAAAGATTCAATCGAGAAATCAAGGACAATCAATAAGGAAGTCAAAGATAAGCCTTGACATTATTCTTGGAAAATAAGGATCGACATTGCCTTTGTCACAACCCAAGGGTACTCGTTAGATGTAACAAGGCGTATAAGACCCCGAGGGACCTCATACAAGCCACTTATCATATCATAACGTAAAGTAATAGAAAAGGTGTGGGAACTTAAAACTTTTCAATACAATCAAAGTATTTTATAAAAGCAACCGGAAGTCTAACATGACATTGTCTCAAACCATCTAACCATAATAGAATAGAAATCTTGGGACGCAACCCATAGAATAGTCTCAAACATAAAAGAAAGATATAATGAAATAGGGTGATCCATTCCTCGAATACAATGAGGACTCACCAAATCTTGACTTTACGATCCTCTAGGAACCTAGCCACAAGTGTGAATCGGAAAAGTCAGACCCTACGTTTGATAAGAATGTAGGCAAGAGTATGTGTTAGTAAAATCAAGTACTAAATATGATGGCAAGCATAAACAACATAATCATAAGCATTGGCCAACGTAAGACATAAGGCATAAGCATAATCAAGACATAATAAGCATCATAGTGAAAGAGGAATACTCCCTTAAGTAACCTAACTTAAGCTTAGCCAAGACTTAGGTCATCCGCCTCTAATCAAGCTTACATCATAGAAGGCATATCTAGCAACACTCCAAACAATTCATTCATAACATAATCACATTAATCATACTTACTTTTAAAGACATGGGGATTCGCCTTAATGCCTAGCTTATAAAGGCTAATGAGTATTTGCCTTTTGCCTTACCTACTTTTAGATTGCGGGTACTCGCCTCCACAACCTCATCATATGAAATGGATACTCGCCTCCACATCATTTTCATAAGGAGCATGGGTACTCACCTCCATGTCCATTCAGCATAGTAGGAACGTGGGGACTCGCCTCTTGTTCAATTGTAGGAATATGGGGATCACCTCATATCCTTACATATAAAGGTCAAGGGTAATCGCCTCTAGCCTCATCATTCATTAAGCATTTTAGTCTAGATTCATTTTAAGTGAGCTATACTTTCAACATAGAATCATTTATGTGACTAAACCTTTCACATTCATTCATTCATGCTTATCAATTCATTATAGGAAGTATCCCTTCCATACTACAACATCAACAATCAACAAGTCATAGTCTAGTCTTAACTCTCAAAGTACTATATCTCATGATCATCATATATGCTTTACTCTCAAGCAATAAACATCATATTCATAACATATGCTTCAATATAAAGTAATTCTAGTCACAATTCATCAATCCTAGAAAGATATATCTAACCCATAGAGTTTCCCTCACATGGCATCAAACCCACTATATCAATTCAAAACTAAAACTATATGATAGGCATGGGTATATGTAATTTCATCCTAAATACATGCAACATCAATTCAATCATAAACAATCATAATCCACTCAACTGGATCAACATTTATCATAACCCACAACAATGGAAGAAACCCTAACTAGAATTGGGGAAATTCTTCTTCAAATTGTGGAATTCTAGAAGACTCCATGGGAGGAAGGATCCCATGGATGAAAAGCTATCATACCTTAGTCACAATGCCCACAAAAGCTTGAAAATTGGGAGACTTGACCTTGACCTAGCTCCAATCTGCTTCTTCTTCTTCCAACTTCTAGAGAGAGAATATTTGAGAGGAGTTTTGGGTTTTCTTTTGTGATTTGGTAGAATGACTTAAATGGGGGATTTTGGGGGTTAAAAATACTTATATAAGTGTCTTAAACTTAGGCAAAATGACACCACATTGATTTAATTAAAATCGAAAAAGACCCTTAAGTCCCCTAAAATAACCGCCCAGTCACGAAACACGGACCCCTGACCGACGGACCGTCGACTGACCTACGGCCCGTCCTGGTTAGTCGTGGTCCATGGTCACAGAATTTTGGCCATTCAACGGAGGCTGGTCCAAGGAGCGTCGATGGACCTATGGTCCATAGGTCCCTCTGTAGTCCCTGCCTGGACAAAGCTTGCCATTGCCTACCCAATGCCCCACCTACGGTCCGTGGGTCAAACCACAGGTCGTGGTTGGCCCTCTTGGATGGCACCTGTATGTTTCAATTCTGCAACTTTACCTCTTTTCGAATTCAGGGTGTTACATTATCTCCCCCTTGGGATCATTCGTCCTTGAATGAGATTCTAAGCACGTTTCTAGGCGAAGAGACTTGAGACTAGCATCCCATCAGGCATGCAACTCATCTAAATGCACACAACTAAGGAGGAACTTTATCTCCAAGCTAAACATACTCAATGCACCTTAAGGAAGTAGGAACTACATCTAACAACCCAATGTGCATGCAATTTCAAATTTCTTACTTTGAAGAGGTACTACCATCTCCAAACTCAAAAGTAATTCTCAACACAATCTCATAGAGCTCACATGCAATTCGATCTCAAAAAGCACAAATTCAAGGAAGGGATCTCCACTCTAAGTCAAGTCATGTTCTACAACTCATCTCATAAAGTCTATACGCAACTCATATTCAATACTCGACAACATGAGGAAAATAAAACATAAAAGCCATTTCCTTTCAAAACTTAAGCTTTTTCATTAACATGCAATTTTAAAGAAATCATGGAAACACATAAAATACACATGACTTCAAACATAAACAAACCAAGAGGAACTCATTACCTCAAGCTAGAATAGGAGGAAAGAGATGGGGAAACTGGGACATCATATCGGCTTCCGCCTCCCAAGTAGAACCATTAACTAGATGGTTTCTCCACAACACCTTAACAGAAGCTACCTCTTTATTCCTCAATCTCTTAACTTTTCGGTCTAAGATCTCAGGTTTTCCTTTCACTTCTAACCCTTCTAGGGGAATTATGGATGTCGGATCTCCAACATACTTTTTCAGCATAGAGACATGGAAAATCGAATGCACCGATGCCAACTCATTTGGCAAATCAAGCTCATAGGCAACCTTACCAACATGTCTCAAAATTTGATATGGGCCTACAAAACGGGGACTAAGATTCCCTTTCTTACCAAACCTCATTACACCCTTCATGGGTGAGATTTTCAAGTAAATCCAATCATACACAACAAATTCAAGGTCTATCCTTCTAACATCTGCATAAGACTTTTGTTGACTTTGGGTCGTTCTCAACCTCTCTCTAATAAGTTGAACCTTCTCAATAGCCTCATGTAATAACTCATGCCCTATCAAGACAACCTGACCTACCTCAAATCATCTGATAGGGGATCTACACCTCCAACCATAAAGAGCCTCAAACGGAGCCATACCAATGCTCGAATGGTAACTATTATTAAAGGCAAATTCAATCAAGGGAAAATTGTCATCCTAATTTCCCTTGAAATCTATCACGCAAGCCCTCAACATATCTTCTAATGTTTGGATTGTTCTTTTCACTTGCCCATCTGTTTGGGGGTGAAAAGTTGTGCTGAGCATAACTTTAGTGCCAAGACCCTTTTAGAACGACTTCCAAAACTGTGAAGCAAACTAAGTACCTCTATCAGAAATAATGGACAAGGACACTCCATGCAACCTTACCATCTCTCAAATATAGCCTAGCATAATCTTCCGCCGAATAGGAAACCTTGACGGGTATAAAATGGGCTGACTTCGTCATTAGGTCTAGTATAACCCAAATCGAATCATATTGGTGCTGAGTTCGTGGCAACCTTACTATGAAGTCCATATTCAAATCATCCCACTTCCAAGTAGGAATGCTAATATCTTGGGATAAACCTCCCGGTCTCTAATGCTCAACATTCACTTGTTGGCAATTAGGACACATAGCCACAAATCTAGCAATATCATTCTTCATCCAATTCTACCAATAGATCTCCCACAAATTACGGTACATCTTGGTGGCACCCAAGTGAATAGAATACCGAGAACTATGGGCTTCAGATAAAATTTGTTCCCTTAAGTCATCAACATTCGAAACACATTAACGACCATGGTACCTTAGAACTCCATCTACCCCTTGGGAGAAAGCCTTTATGGGCTTCTTTAGTACCTCCTCTTTCAATTCTACTAAGGTCGGATCAAGGCATTGCTTTGCTTTTACACCGGCCACAAAAGACGATTCGGAACCATTACGGACCATAATACCATCCTTGGTGTAATCCACTAGTGGAACTCCCAATCGGGACAACCTATGAACATTTCAAACCAACAATTTCTCTCATCATCAACATGTGCAACACTACCCATTGACAATCGAGTAAGGGCATCTGCCACCACATTTGTTTTACCGAGGTGATAGAGAACACTCATGTCATAATATTTTAATAACTCAAGCCACCTTCTTTGGAGAAGATTTAGATCATTTTGGTTAAATACATATTGTAAACTTTTGTGATTGGTAAACACATCAACATAGACCCTATACAAATAATGCCTCCAAATCTTTAAGGAAAATACAACCGCCGCTAATTTAAGATCGTGGGTAGGATAGTTCTTCTCATGAACCTTTAGTTGCCTTAAAGCATAGGCAATCACTTTACCATTTTCCATAAGCACACATCCCAATCAAACTCTAGAGGCGTCACAATATACCACGAAGCCATCCGTACCTTTTGGTAACGTCAACACCGGAGCGGAAGTAAGTCTATCTTTCAACTCTTGGAAACTTTTCTCACAAGCTTCGGACCATATAAATTTGGTCTTCTTTTGAGTCAAAGCCGTCAAAGGAGAAGCAATGGAGGAAAACCCCTCAACAAGCCTACAATAATAACCAGCCAAACCTAAGAAGCTTCTAATATGTGTCGGTGATAGAGGTCTAGGCCAACTCTTGACTGCATCCATCTTTTTTGGATCTACATCAATACCCTTGCTTAAAACTATATAGCCAAGGAAAGCTACAGACCTTAACCAAAACTCAAATTTACTAAAGTTGGCATAGAGTTGTTGGTCCTTGAGAATTTGCAATACAATCCTCAAATGATCAATGTGCTCAATCTCGCTTCTCGAGTAGATCAAAATATCATCTATAAACATAATTACGAACATATCAAGGTATTGTCTAAACACCCTATTCATCAAATCCATAAATGCCGCCGGGGCATTAGTCAAACCAAAGACATAACCAAGAACTCATAATGACCATATCGGGTTTTAAAAGCTTTTTTCGGAATATCTTCATCTTTCACCCTCAATTTTTGATAACTCGATCAGAGATCAATTTTAGAGAAATAAATTGCCCCTTAGAGTTGATCAAATAAGTCATCTATTCTTGGAAGATGATATTGGTTCTTGATGGTCATTTTGTTCAATTGGCGGTAATCAATACACATTTGGAGTGAACCATCTTTCTTCTTAGCAAACAACACCGGAGCAACCCATGGAGAGATACTCGGTCGGATGAAACCCTTATCCAATAAGTCCTTTAACTGATCCTTCAACTCCTTAAGTTCCATCAGAGCCATTATATAAGGAGGAATAGAGATAGATTCGGTATGGGGGAGAAGGTCAATCCCAAAGTTTATTTCCCTTTCAGGAGGAACACCGAGTAAATCATCAGGAAAAACTTCCAGAGACTCTTTTACAATAGGGACCGACTCAAGAATATGAGTTTCGTACTCCACATCTCTCACCCTCACTATCTGGTAGACACAACATTTAGAAATCATTTTCCTATCTTTTAGGTAATAAACAATTTGACCTTTAGGCATAAAATTTCCCCCCTTCCACTCAAGGATAGGCTCATTTTGAAAATGAAATTTAAACATTCTAGTCCTACAATCAATGGAGGCATAACAAGAATGCAACCATTCCATACCCAAGATGACATCAAATTCTATCATGTCAAGTTCAATAAAATGAACCAAGGTAACCCTATGGAACAAGGAAATGGGACATCTCCTATAAACCCTCTTAACCACCACAGAATCACCAACAAAGGTAGAAAAAGAAAAAGGTTCTAACAATATATCGGGAAGCATATCAAAATGCATAGCTACAAAAGGAGTCACAAATGACAAAGTAGCACCCGGATCAAATAAAGCATACACATCTATATGGAAGACTTTTAACATACCAGTCACAATATCCGGGGAACTCTCTTGATCACCTCTAGTTTGCAGAGCATAAAAATGGTTTTACTTAGGAGCATTTCCACCCGAACCATTCGGACCTGATGAAGGGTAGGGTTGAGCCCTATGAAGACCATCTCCATCATTCTTAGCAATCGAATGACAATTCCTTATTTTGTGATCCATTTTTTCATACCTAAAACTAGCATTAGATCCCGCTAGACACTTCCCTTCATGATTTCTCCCACATTTAGCACAAGTAGGCATAAGAGGCATATTACCATCTTCTTGAGGTTTTAGGTTAGACACCCTCTCATTAGTAGGCCTTGAAGGAGCACTTGAGGAACCTTTCCCAGAGAGCTTTTGTCGAAACCTTGAACGACCTCGTGCACCAGACCTAGCATATGAATAGTTACCATCATCTACCATTGCTATATTTGCCTCTCTAGATCTTTGCTTGATATTTTCTTTCTCAATTTGTTGGGCATGCACCATAAGGCAAGAAATATCCATATCATGAACAAGCATAATGGTGCGGCACTCTTTGACTACTATGTCGGACACTCCTGACACAAACTTACGCATCTTTGCCCTACGATCCGCCACAATGGAAGGAGCATACTTGGATAGTTGAGTGAACCTAAAAGCTTATTCTTTTACACTCATATTTTCTTGCCTAAGGTTGATGAACTCAAGTACCTAAGCCTCTCTCATCTCTATAGAAAGATTATGTCAAGAAATGCACTTTTGAACCTTTCCTATTCTATGGGACCCGCTTCCACCTGCCTTGCCTCTTTCAACTAATTAAACCAAATCTGAGCAACCCCTTTGAGTTGGTAAGAGGCTAGTTCCTCCTTCTCTACCAGAGTCACACCCATGATAGCAGGTACGTTATGTACCTCGTCGATAAACTCTTGAGGGTCTTCCTCAAGTTTAAAGCCATAAAATTAAGGAGGGTTCATTCTTGTGAAAGCTCTCACTCTTTTCGCCGTCGTACTCACACTTGGGTTCACGGGGGCTACCACCTCTCTATTATATTGTGCCGTCACAGCTGGATCCAACACTCGGAGTGCTGACCTAAACTCTGCATTAGTCACATTCTCATTCAATGGGTTAATCAGAGCTTGAGGAGGAACCTCTTTCTCAACATTGCCTTCCTCCAACCTTCTAGCATTAGCCCTTCTAGTAGTCATATCCTGAAAATCATCGGGCACGGATTAGGAGAAAGACTTATAGAGTTAAACTCCATGAAACGACTTAGAGAAGTGAAGAAGTGAAATTTCCTAAACATCTAATAGCCTCCCATTCATAAATGTGGCGCGCTTCACATTTATGAACAAGACTCTACTAGACGTGGTTTGAGACATCCTAGAACCATTTTAGAACTTATGCTCTGATACCAAGTTTGTCACGACCTAGGGGTACCCCCTAGATGTAACAAGGCGTATAAGCCCCCGAGAGGCCTCATACAAGACACTTAGCATATCATAACATAAAGTAATAGAAAAGGTGCGGGAATTTAAAACTTTTCAATACAATCAAAGTCCTTTATAAAAGCAAGCAAAAGCCTAACATGGCATTGTCTCAAACCATTTAACCATAATAGAATAGAAATCTTGAGACACGGCCCATACAATAGTCTCAAACATAAAATAAAGACATAATGAGATAGGGTTATACAATCTTCAAATACAATGAGGACTCGCCAAAGCTTTACTTCACAATCCTCTAGGAACCTAGCCACAAGTGTGTGAATCGGGAACGCTGAACCCTACATTTGATAAGAATGTAGGCAAGAATATGTGTTAGTACAATCAAGTACTAAATATGATGGCAAGAATAAACAACATAATCATAAGCATTAGTAAACATAAGACATAATGCATAAGCATAATCAATACATAATAATCATCATAGTGAAAGAGGAATACTCCCTTAAGTAACCTCACTTAAGCTTAGACAAGACTTACGTCATCCGCCTCTAGTCAAGCTTACATCATGGAAGGCATATCTAGCAACACTTAAACAAGTCAACTTCATAACCCAATAACATTAATCTTACTTTTAAAGACACAGGGATTCACCTCAATTCCTAGCTTATAAAGGTTAATGGGTATTCGCCTCTTGCCTTACTTTTAGATTGCGGGTACTCACTCGTCATATGACACGGGTACTCGCCTCCACATAATTTTTTTAAGGAACATAGGTACTCGCCTCCATGTCCATTCATCTTAGTAGGAATGTGGGACTAACCTCTTGTTCAATTCTAATTAATATGGAAATCACCTCATATCCTTATATATGAAGGTCAAGGGTAATCGCCTCTAGCCTCATCATTTATTAAGAATTTTAGTCTAGATTCATTTTAGGGGAGCAATCCTTTCAACGTAGAATCGTTTATGTGAGTAAACCTTTCACATTCATACATTCATGCTTATCAATTCATTATAGGAAGCATCCCTTCCATACTACAACATCAACAATCAATAAGTCATAACCTAGGCTTTACTCTAAAAGCTCTATATCTCATGATCATCGTCTATGTTTTACTCTCAAGAAATTAACATCATATTCATCACATATGCTTCAATCCATAGTAATTCTAGTCATAATTAATCAATCTTATAAGGATATGTCTAACCCATAGAGTTTCCTGCACATGGCACCAAACCCACAATATCAATTCAACCCTAAAATCATAGGATAGGCATGGGTACTTGTAATTTTATCCTAAATACATACAATTCTATCAATTCAATCATAAACATTCATAATTCACGCAATTGGATCCACATTCATCATAACCCACAACAATGCAAGAAACCCTAACTAAAATTGGGGAAATTCTTTTTCAAATTATGGAATTCTAGGGGACTCCATGGGAGGGAGGATCCTATGGATGAAAAGCTATCATACCTTAGTCACAATGCCCACAAAAATCTTGAAAATTGGGAGACTTGACCTTCACCTAGCTCCAATCTCCTTCTTCTTATTCCAACTTCTACAGAAAGAATATTTGAGAGGAGTTTTAGGTTTTCATTTGTGATTTTAGAGAATGACTTGAATAGGGGATTTTGGGGGTTAAAAATACTTATATAGGTGTCTTAGACTTAGGAAAAATGACACCAAATTGATTTAATTAAAATCGAAAAAGACCCTACACCCCTAAAATAACCGCCTAGTGACGAACTACGGACGCCTGAATGACGGACCATCAACCGACCTACGGCCCGTCCTGGTCAGTCATGGTCCATGGTCTGAGAATTTTTGCCATTCGATGGAGGCTGGTCAACGGAGCATCGATAGACGTATGGTCCGGAGGTCTCTCTGTGGTCCCTGCCTGGACAAAGCTTTACATTGCCTATCCACGGCCCCACCTATGGTCAGTGGGTCAAACCACGGGCCGTGGTTGGCCCTTGTGGATGGCACCTGTAGGTCCCAATTCGGCAACTTTATCTCTTTTCGAATCCGGGGTGTTACAGCCTTCTTTTCCAATGATCAAATCTCTTTGGTGCCCATCTCTTTATTTTGAAGACTCAAAGCTCACACTATAAAAACAGCATTCGCCAATGAAGAAAGGTGTACATGAGTATAAACCATCCTTCATTCACTACTCTACTTTTAACAAGCATTGTATTAATTAGGTTTTGTTGTGTAGACAAAAAAAAGAGAAGAAAATATTATTGGTGAGGCTTTGTATCAAAATAAAAAGAAAGATAAAGAAACTGAGTGTAGACATAGGACCTATACTCAAAGCTTGTACTCACTTCAAAGTGTCACTCTCTGAGGCTACCCCTAGGATGTGGACACAGGACCTAGGATCACGAGTGACCCAAAGCTAACCCTGTTGGCAAATCATAAGAATACTAAGATAACTTAAATAAGATAATTTTGTGCAGAAGCTTAAAACATATCATAAAATGAAATGATGAGGGATACTCATTCTAAATCTGAATATATAAACTGAGTTTAATAACAACTAAAAGATCAAACTCAAACTAAAAGTAAATCTAACTATGTCTGAATAAAATCCTCTAAAAGACTAGAGATGTTGAGACATGTCACCAGCTAACTCTAGCAAAACTGAAACTGAAAGATAACATGTCACTGATCCTCGAAGAATGAGGACTCACCACTGATGTTGCTAAACTGGAGATTGGTAAACGATTTATGTGTGATCTGAATGTTGAGCACCTAAACCTATATCAGGAGAAGATGTAATGTAGAGTATACGTCAATACTTGGAAGGTACTGAGCATACATGATAGGATAAAACTGAATAAAACATATTACTGAACAAAGCAATAAAAGCAATGATATAATCTGAACATGAGGTAAATACTGAAATATGTTGAAGAGTTAGCTTACTGAATGCAAATGACCAAATACATGACTTACTGAGATTGAATACTGAACTATACTGATAATCTGGTCAATGCACTAGAATCTGACAGTGGGAGCTACTGTTAACCGACATAAAACCATGATAGCTATCTGTGGAGTCCGATGTATCGCCCCATCGAGAGGACCCAATATACCTTGTCAAGGGTATAAAGGCATGATTGGCGTGATCACTAAAACTGATGCCCACATAGGGGACTTATCCAATGGGGGAACGTAGTTCTAGGACTATGAGGGTGACTGAACCTTAGTCCACTCGTTATTAAGCCTACTCCCAACTGATTATGTACACAACACATTATAACTAAAGTTCAATAATATTGAATAGCTCAAATACTAACATGCTAACTGAAAATGCAACATTAATATACTGATAATGAAACATTCTTAACTGAGGCATGTATATCTGAAATAACAGACCTAGCAAGTGTAATTGATGAACTAAACGAATCTACACAACTAGGGTTCTGAGTTTCATGCTAGAACTAAGCAACCATTCTACGAAGACATGATAATCAAATTTGGATTAGTCTAACAACTGAATCACAACATAAATCTGAAATTCTAGAAACCCTAGGTCTAAGCATGATGTAGAGAATCAAAATTTCGACTGAATTCTAGGGACCTAATGGGTGAAAGGAACCCACTAGTGAAATCCCACATACCTGGTGACAAAATTCACGGAAAAGTCTTTCTATTTAGGAGCTGAAACTGAAGAAAACCTTGTTGAGTTCTTGAGAAGGTTTGGTCGACTCTTTCTCCTTTTTATCATTCAACTTGATGAATTTTAGGAGAATGAGTTAAATAGGGTATGTTCTAATTTATTTACTAGGCTAAAACTGACTAAAATAACATAGTTTAGGGGTTAAATGACGTAGTTTAGGGGTCCAATGCATAGGGAAAAGACCAAACGACCCCTAACTTAAAAGTTGTCGGGGCCAACTGATGGGCTGACCAATGGTGCGTGGACTGACCCACGGTCCATCCTGTTAACCGTTGACTGGCTTTGGAGAATGGAAATCTGGGGACTCGATCCACGAATTAGGACCACGACTCGTGGTCTGACCTATGGTCCGTGGGTCTGGTCATGAGTCGACCCTTAGACATTTTTCTGGACTTTCTGATTAGGGGGTTGCAGGTGGAAAATCATGGACACCCGCCTATGGTCTGTGGGTTAACCTACGGTCTGTAGGTGCCACTATTGGTGGCACCTGCAACTTCTAATTTCTGCATTTTCTGGTTTGTCTAGAATACGAGGTGTTACATTATCTCCCCCTAGGGAACATTTGTCCTCGAATGAAGACCAAACTAGTTGATGATGGAGGGGAAGAGCTGCAAACCCTACCACTGAGTATTGGAAACTGAAATCAGATTGAACTAATTCCAAGAACATGCAAATATGCTGAAAATGCAAGACTAACTGAAGGAACATGATACTAAGACTGAATCTACGCATGAATGACTGAAAAACTAGAGAGGAACTATTACCTCAAGCTGGAATGGAATCAGAAGGAATGAGATGAGGATACTTGGCCTTCATGGCTGCTTCTGCTTTCCAAGTAGCTCCATCTACGGACTCACTCCTCCACAAAACCTTAATTGAAGCGACTTCTTTGTTTCTCAACCTTCAAATCTGATGATCAAGAATCTCAAATAGCACATCCTCATAAGTGAGAGTATTATTCACAACCACGCTTTCCAATGGTACTATAGATTCTGGATCACCCACACAGTTTTTCAACAATGGAACAAGAAAAACTAGATGCACTGCTGCTAGTTCTGCTGGCAACTCTAACTCATAAACCACTTTACCAACTCTTTTCAAGATCTTGTAAGGACCTACATACCTAGTACTGAGCTTCCCTTTCTTGCCAAATCTCATAACCCCTTTCGTAGGTGACACTTTCAGGAAAACCCAATTATCAATTTGGAACTCCAAGTCCCTTCTCTTAGATCTGCATAGGACTTCTAGCGACTCTGGGCCGTCTTAAGTCTATTACTAATGAGCTAAACTTTTTCCATAGCATCATGAACCGAATCTATCCCTATAAAGGCGGCTACACATACTCCAAACCAACCAACTGGATATCTACATCTACACCCATACATTGCCTCATAAGGAGCAATCTGAATACTGGAATGGTAGCTATTATTGTAGGTGAACTCTAAAAGAGGAAGGTGATCATCCCAACTACCCTTAAAGTCGATAACACAAGCTCTCAACATTTCCTCTAAGGTCTATATGGTACGCTCTGCCTGATCATCTGTCTGTGGATGAAATGTTGTGCTGAGGTTAACCTGAGTACCAAGACCCTTATGAAATGACTTTCAGAAATGAAAGGTAAACTGAGGACCTCTATCTGAGATGATAGACAAAGGAACCCCATCCAACCTGACTATCTTATTAATTTAAAGCTTGGCGTAGTCCTCCACCGAATCTGTAGTCTTAACAGCCAAAAAGTATGTGGACTTAGTAATTCTGTCAACTATCACCCAAATGTCATGTGTCTACGAGTACGTGGTAAACCTGTAATGATGTCCATGTTTATCACTTCCCACTTCCATGTAGGAATGTTAATATCTTGAATCATACCTCATGGTTTTTAATGTTCTACCTTCTTTTGCTGGCAATTAAGGCACTTATCCACAAAATCTAATATATCCCTTTTCATACCATTCCACCATAAGACTTCCCGCTGATCAGGCTACATCTTAGTGGCACCTGGATGAATAGAATACCTGGATTTATAGGCTTCTACAAGAATCTATTGTCTCAACTCACCCACCTTAGGAACACATAAATGACCCTGATAGCGTAACACACCATCTCCCTCTTAGGAGAAAACCTCAACTTTTTGTTGATGAACTGCACCCTTCAGTTGAAGCAATATAGGATCATTGTCTTGTATTTCCTTAACCCCCACTACCAAAGAAGATTATAACCCATTCAGAACTGTTACACCATCATCTGATATGCTCATAAGGTGAACTCCCAAGCGAGCAAACCTGTGAACCTCTTCTGCTAGTTCTTTTTTTTCTTCCTCAACATGTACTACACTACCCATAGATAGTCTGCTAAGAGCATCTGCTACTACATTGGCCTTACCAAGATGGTAAAGCACAATCATATCATAGTCCTTGAGGAAATCAAGCCATCTCCTCTGGTGAAGATTCAACTCTTTCTGGGTGAACACATACTAAAGGCTCTTATGGTCTGTGAACAGCATACAAGTAATGTCTCAAAATCTTTTGGGAAAATACTACAGCTGCAAGTTTGAGGTCATGAGTCGGATAGTTCTTCTCCTGCACCTTAAGTTGTCTAGAAGCATATGCTATAACCTTACCTCACTGCATCAACATACAACCTAGGCCGACTCTGGATGCATCACAATAGATCACATAACTGTCTGAACCCTTTGGTAGAGTCAAAACATGAGTTGTAGTCAACCTAGTTTTCAGTTCTAAGAAGCTCTTCTCACAATCATCTGACTACTGGAACTTAGCCTTTTCTAAGTCAACTTAGTCAAAGGAGAAGTTATAGATGAAAATCCTTCCACGAACCTTCTGTAATAACCGGCCAAACCCAAGAAAGTTATGTTATTGTAGAAAAAGTGCGTCTGGGCTATTGTTTCACTGCTTCTATTTTCTGAGAATCCACTCAAATAGCGAGACCTTTGCATAACATTATATGACCAAGAAAAGCAATAGATTTAACCAAAACTCACACTTGCTAAACTTAGCAAATAACTGGAGATCTTTGAGAGTTTGCAGGACAACCCTCAAATGAGTCACATGCTCTTCCTCATTCCTAGATTAAACAAGGATATTATCAATAAAGACGATAACGAACAAGTCCAAATACTGTTTGAACACCATGTTTATCAAATCCATGAAAGCTACAGGAGCATTGGTTAGTCCAAATGACATAACTACAAATTCATAATGACCATAACGAGTTATGACGGTTGTTTTCAAAATGTCACTATCTTTGACTCTGAGTTGATGATAACTGGATCTGAGGTCTATCTTCGAGAAATGACTAGTACTATGAAGTTGGTCGAACAAGTCATCAATCCTGGGAATAGGGTACTTATTCTTGATTGTGACTTTGTTCAAATATCTATAATCAATGCACGTCCTAAGAGAACCGTCTTTATTTTTAACGAACAACACTGGTGCACCCCATGGGGAAATACTAGGTCTGATGATGCCCTTAAGCCCTTATCTATAAGGTCTGTCAACTGCTCTTTCAATTCCTTATGCTCGGCTGGAGCCATATTGTAAGAAGGAATAAAAAAGGTTGGGTATCCAGAAGGAGATCAATTCCGAAGTCAATTTCCCTTTCGAGAGGAACTCCAGGAAGATCTTCTGGAAACTCATTAACTACTGGGACTGACTCAAGAGTTAGGGTTTCGGAGCCTGAATCCTTAACCCAAACTAGATGATAGAGATACCCCTTAGAGATCATCTTTTTGGCCTTAAGGTAAGAAATGAATCGACCCATAGGCACTGAGTTACTACCCTTCCATTCTAAGATTGGTTCGTCTCGAAACTGAAAATGAACGATCCTAGTTCTACAATCGACTGAGGCATAACAGGAATGTAACCAATCCATGCCTAGAATAATGTCGAAGTCTACTATTTCTAACTCTACAAGATTTTTTGAGGTGACTTTCTGGGAGACTGTGATAGGGCAATTTATGTATATACTTCTAGCTATAACTGGGTCACCGACTGGAGTTGAGATTGTGATAGGTTCTGAGAGAGTTTCTAAACTCACACCGAAGTTTACTGCTATATAAGGAGTTACGAAGGAAAGAGCAGCCTCTGGATCTAACAAAGCATAAACGTGTAAATGAAAGAATCGCAACGTACCAGTAAACACATCAGGAGAATCTTCATGATCCTGGAGAGCAGACAACTTGTTCTAGCGCTTACCGCCACATGTACCAGAGAAGTTACCTTGCTGAGTCGGGTGTCGTGCTAGTGTTGCTGAAGTTGTGGACTGACCTCTACTAGTGTCACCTCCTTGACCTTGCTTAGAAGATGGGCAATCCCTCAATCTGTGACCAGTCTGACCACACCCAAAACATCCATATTTCCCTGCAAGACAGTCATTTGGATGGTTCTTACCAAACTTTGGACAAGTTGGGTAGGTTCTTGTAACGGAAACATTTCCCTATGACTTAGAGCCTGATGCCCTACCTTTCTGATCCTGTCTAGACCTATAGGACGGAACACTAGCTGATAAAGGTGCTGGAGCTGAAGATTTCTGCTAAAACTGCGAGCGATTTCCACTACCCGATTTTTGTTGAGAATACTCATAGTTTCCTATTCTGGCCTTTTTTTTCTCATGTTCCTTAAACTTATCTCCCTCAACCTGCTGGGCATTTCTACACTCTGTTTTCACCAAGTGAGATACCCCAAATAGAAATTTACTCATCTCATCCTACATGTGTGGAGCATACCTGGAGAGTTGGGTGAACTGAAGTCCATACTCTTGGACCGATATAGAACCTTGCCTCACATTCATGAATTCCTGAGCCTTAGACTCCCTCAACTCTCTTGGGAAGAACCTATCTTGAAAAGCTTCGATAAAACACTCCCATGTCACAAGAGCAGCATTCTCACCCCTGTTGTCTTTCCACTGTGTAAACCATATGTGAGCCACATTCTTAAACTGGTAGGACGCCAACTCTACCCTATTATTTCCTATCACTTACATCACTCTAAAGATTTTCTTGACCTCATCAATGAAGTTCTGAGGATCCTCACTAAAATGCAAACCTAGAATCACAGTTGGGTTCATCCTAACAAAATCATGGACCCTAGCTGCCGCTAATCCACCATTTCCATTTGTAGGAACTGGAACAGGCTGATTGTTCTAGTTAGCTACACTTTGAGCCAAAAGTTAAATAGTGTTCTAAAACTCTGCATTCCAACCTCATGATCTAGGACTGGAGGAGCTGCGTTAGCATTGCATGCATTAGCATTCATGGGGTAAGCTCTACGAGGAGGCATGATCTGAAAACACATAATGATGGATTAGACGGGAGATCATACGAACGCACGATAAGAATATCAAGAAAGTGAAGTTTTTCCTAAAACACTTTGTAGCCTCCCCCTAATAGGTGTGGCTCACTACACACTCATGAAAGGTACTCTACTTAGTGCGACTTTTCAGACATCCTCGGACTCTTGAACTTAGTGCTCTGATACCAAGTTTGTCACACCCTGAGGCTGCCCCCAGGATGCGGACACGGGACCTAGGATAACGAGTGAACCTAAGCTAACCTTGCTGGCAAATCATAAGCATACTAAGATAACTAAAATAGAATAATTATGTGCGGAAGCTTAAAACATATCATACAATGAAATTATGGGGGATACCCATTCTAAATCTGAATATATAAACTGAATTTAATGACAACTTAAAGATCAAACTCAAAATAAAAACTGAATCTAACTATGTCTGTATAAAAGCCTCTAAAAGACTAGAGATGCTGAGACATGCCCCCAGCTAACTCTAGCATAACTGTAACTGAAAAATAACATGTCACTCGTCCTCGAAGAATGAGGACTCACCACTGATGCTACTGAACTGGAGATTGGGAACAGATCTATGTGTGATTTGAATGTTGAGGACATGAACCTACATTACAAGAAGATGTAGCACAGAGTATGCGTCAGTACTTGAAAGGTACTGAGCATGTAGGATAGGATAAAGCTAAATAAAACATATAACTTAACAAAGCATTAAAAACAATGATATAATCTGAACATGAGGTAAATATTGAAATATGCTGAAAAGTGAGCTAATTGAATGCAAATAACCAAATACATGACATGCTGAGACTGAATACTGAACTGTACTGATAATTTGGTCAATGCACTAGAATCTGACTATGGGAGCTACTGTTACCCGACATAAAACCACGAGAGCTATCTGTGGAGTCTGATGTATCGCCCCATCGAGAGGACCCAATATACCTTGCCAAGGGTATAAAGGCATGACTGGCGTGATCACTAAAACTGAGGCCCATAGAGGGGACTTATCCTATGGGGGCACGTAGTTCTAGGACTATGAGGGTGACTAACCCTTAGTCCACTCGGTATTAAGCTTACTCCCAACTGATTATGTAAACAACACATTATAACTGAAATTTTGTAATACTGAATAGCTCAAATACTGACATGCTAACTGAAAATGCAACATTAATATACTGATAATGAAACATTCTTAACTGAGGCATGTATATATGAAATAACTGACCTAGCAAGTGTAATTCATGAACTAAATGAATCTACACAACTAGGGTTTTAAGTTTCATGCAAGAACTAAGCAACCATTATACGAAAACATGATAATCTAATTTTGATTAGTCTAACAACTGAATCACAACACAAATATGAAATTCTAGAAACCCAAGGTATAAGCATGATGTAGAGAATCAAGAATTTGACTGAATTCTAGGGACCTAATGGGTGAAAGGAACCCAATAGTGAAATCTGACATACCTGGTGACGAAATGCACGGAGAGATCTTTCTATTTCGAAGCTAGAACGGAAAAAAACCTTGTTGCGTTCTTGAGAAGGTTTGGTAGACTCTTTTTCCATTTTCTCGTTCAACTTGATGAATTTTAGGAGAATGAGTTTACTAGGGTAAGTTTTAATGAAGTTACTAGGCTAAAACTGAGTAAAATGACGTAGTTTAGGGGTCCAACGCATAGGGAAAAGACCAAACGACCCGTGACTTAAAAGATGTCAGGACCAACTGACGGATTGACCGACGGTCCGTGGACTGACCCACGATCCATCCTGTCAACTGTGACAAGCTTCAGAGAATGGAAATCTGGGGTCTCGATCCACGGACCAAGACCACAGCCTGTGGTCTGACCTACGGTCCGTGGGTTCGTATCTAGGTCGACCCTTAGATATTTTCTGGACTTTCTGATGAGGGGGTTGCAGGTGGTCAACCACGGACCCCACCTACGGTCAGGAGGTTGCACTATTGGTGGCACCTGCAACTTCTGATTTCTGCATTTTTTGGTCTGTCTATAATATGGGGTGTTACACAAGGATTAAAGAGGCTAGAAGAGAACACCCTTGCAACCCAAGAGACTAGACGTAAGATCCACATTGGATCCCAAACAGTATAAAAACATCCCGTGCCAATCTTACTTTTTAGACTGTCAAGTTTTTTTATTCATTCTCTGAAACAGTAATCGACCAGTGAATACCATAAGTCGACTATCTAAGAAAGAGAATAAAAAAAGAGCAATGCACCCCCCTCTTGCACTTTTAAACTTAATCGAGTTTCTTCTCAAAGAACTTCAAAAAGTGCCACATCCAAAGTTGGTAGATATTCCCTATTAAGAATACTAGCATGCAAATACTCGAACTTAGGCCTGAGTTTCATTTGAAATTGTACTATCCTAGTCCTCTTCATTGTAGCCATGAAATCCTTTGATCCAACCGCAGAGATAGAGCCAGCAAAAACCTAATCTTGCTCTGCCCATAATGTGGTAATAAAAAATTAAAATAGTGAACATTTTTCTCACCTTGTGTAGATTCGGTAAGTAGTCTTTCCAATTTGAATTCTCTGGCCAAATATTTTTGGTTACCGAGTATATGTAGATGACTCCACATTTCTGGTGCTTTCTCAAACAATGTCAGGTTCATAGCTATATCAACAGAGATAGAACTTACTAGTCATGTGATAATTTTTCCATTGTCAGACTCCCAAGCTTCTTTTTCTTTTTCTTATGCGGGTACATCATTTGATCCATCCAGAACTCCAAGGAGGCCCTTGCCTCTAATGAAAACTTTGAAATGGAACTTCCAAACCGGAAAGTTATGCCCATCAAATTTTGTTGACAAGGTATCTCGTGAATTCTTACAAAAAAAAAGGCTCTTGATACCAAGTTGAATAATCATCTAAACTTAGAACTTCAGAAAAAATGAAAGAATTGCAATATCCTTTCTTGATCAAACTGTAGGATTAACAAGAGATATATACAAGGATTAAGAGTCATAATTGTCTGCTGATTTTAAGCTAGTGATTGTTAGCCATAATGGGAGATCCCTGATTTAAGGAGATCTCTCATTTGGGGTTGATTTGGGGATGATTAATAAAGTAAAGTCAACATTCTTAAAACTTTTGTCCATGTCCAATGTCCAGTATAGAAAAATGTACTCAAACATCTCAAAAAATGGAATCATCAACATACCTACAACAATCTCGTCATGGATAATCTTTTTCTTGATTTGCCATGGGTTATCCAAATTGATTTTTGAGGCAGGGTGTAAGTCCCTTATTGATAACGCTCAACTACACTTCATCCAATCCTAAGTATAGGCGGCCGCTAACAAGTATAAATCCAACTAAGAGTTGGGGTCGATCCCACAGGGAGTGATACAGTAAAGAATTTGATCAAGAAGTAAAATGGTATTCTTGTTTGTAGATATAGACATTTTCACAACAATAAAGTAAATGACAAGGTTTTGACAATTAATGAATTAGAGTAACCAAATTAATACTACTAAAATCGGAAATGAACAAGTAGGGAAGGTTTCTTGGGAGTGTGATAAATTGAATGCCAAATTCGTGTAATGGGTGATTATTATTTACTAAAAGTCGTTGAATCTCACTGGGTAGGCTATGATTTGGGTGCAATAGTCATTTCTAAATCACGTATTACGAATCAAGAAAGTTCTTTTTGAACCTCGACAAACACAACACAGATTAACATCCATTTACCTTAATCAATCTATTTTTTCAAGCTAGATTTGTAAGATTGTGTTTAGACCCACTTTCTCAAGCTAAATCGGTAACAACACAATCACTACAGTCATCAACTAACAACTTAACTCTAACATTTCTTTCTCAAGCAAGTATACAGTACTAAGCTAGGATTGCATTAGCAACTACAATTCTTCAATTAAAACACAAACTATTAATTGAACCCACTTCAAATCAACAATGAAATTAGTAAATAACAACACCCATTAGCTAATTAATGCATCAACTACATAATCACATCCCCAAGAATGGGGGTTTTAGCCAAACATAATAAAGAACAAGAAATCGTTACCAACGAAGTTTTCCATCAGTTTGGGCAACAATCTACGAGTCTCCAAATGCTCAAGAAGCTAAAATTCCAACAAACCCTAAATCTTTACTCAAAAGTGTAAAAACAATGTATAGGAATGTTCAAGATCAAAAACACAAAAGTGGACAATATAGGAACTTGCAAAAACTCTCTCTAACTTCTTTCAAAATTCAATTTATACGTTCCCAGAATTTCAGGATGGAGGAACTCGGTGAAGTAAGTCGGGCTTCACCGAATTGATCGGCGATGTGTTGATTGTCCCTTTTATCGCTTTCTTGGATTGGTCTTTCACTATCTCGTTCTGCAACTTTAGGTGATCAAAATCAACCTCGGTGATCTGTTCGGCGCGCCGCCGAACCACTCTCTTGGTCTCCAAATTGGTATTTTCAATGGGCTAGTCTTCTGTAACTTTGGGTGAGCTAAAGGTCCACTCGGCGACTCGTCGAGTGACTTTGGCGAGTGCCAACTTTGCTTTCCTTCAACTTTTTTAGCTTTTTTTCTCATTTTTGCCTCGTAATGTCCTTGCCTTGGTCTTTTGCCTTCCTTGATACAAATTAACACTTTAACATCAATTATGAGCATAAAATAGGCATTGAGGAGACTAATTCTTTCAGCATTATGCCCTAAATGAGTCAAAATCCCTGACTCATCACTTATCTCCACTAGTTCTCGAGTCACTACATGGAAAGTTGGGAGTTATTAAAGAAAAGAATATTCATAGAAGAACATCGCCCTGATAAATTACTGAATGCCAATGAAGGAATAGCATAAGCAGGGATGTCATTTGAGGTGCTTAAACATCTGGACGGATGCAAAAGCTCTTCCTTCGTCATTTTCATACCTCTTGAATCTAGAAATTCTGGTGGTTGATTTGCCCAAAGATGTTATTCATCATGACAAATTTTTCCTTCTTTTGGCACGTGTTGGAGAACTTACTATGTAGGTATCCACTCTTGTTTGCAACTTAGTGGAGAAATCAATCAGTGGAAAAAATTAGTGAAATAAACTTTGTAACTCTACACTTACTGAAAAACTCAGGCGGTGAATAACATATCAAAAAGTTTACTATAATCTAGTGCATGGTGACATGCAAAGCTACACCATATGATAATTGATGATTATTCTGGCTTTGAATTAAATGTAAGTGGACACAAAGTTAGAGAAATTGAGAATACTATGGGTGTGTTTGGTATGAAGGAAAATGTTTTTCATGGAAAATGTTTTCCTGGAAAACAAGTTGATTTTTGACTTATTTTCTCATATTTGGTTGGTGAGTAGAAAATATTTTCCGAAAAAGCTTTTTAGTGTTTGATTTATGAATGAAAAATATTTTTGAGAAATATCTTTTATTTTTACTAGAGTAGAAAATAATTTTTGAAATTGAAAATATTTTTTAAAAACAAACTTAAATTTTTTTTTGGGGTGGGGGCTGGTAGGAGGGTGGGTGGGCTAGCGGGGGCGGGGGGTCGAGGGTTGGGGTGAAAAAATAAATTTTTGAAGTTGAAAATATTTTTTTAAAAAAAACTTAAAAAAAATTTGGTGGGGGGGTGCTGGTAGGGGGTTGGGTAGGGGTGAAAAATAAAATTTGAAATTGAAAAAATATTTTTGAAAAAGGAACCTAAATTTTTTTTTGGGGGGGGGGGGTCTGGTAGGGGGTGGGTGGGTGGGGGGTCGAGGGTAGGGGTGGAAAAATGAATTTTTGGAATTGAAAATATTTTTGAAAAACAAACTTAAATTTATTTTTTTTGAGGGGGGGGGGGGAGGTGGTAGGGGAGTGGGTGGGTGGGAGGTCAAGGGTAGGGGTGAAAAAATGAAATTTTGAAATTGAAAATGTTTATTTAAAAACAAACTTAATTTTTTTTGGGTGTGGGGAGGAGGGGTGGGGGGGCTGGGTAGGAGTTGGGTGGGGGGGTCAAGGGTAGGGTGAAAAATGAAATTTTGAAGTTGAAAATATTTTTAAAAAACAAACTTAAATTTTTTTTGGGGGGGGCTGGGTAGGAGGTGGGTGGGGGGGTCGAGGGTAGGGTGAAAAAATTAAATTTTGAAGTTGAAAATATTTTTTAAAAACAAACTTAAATTATTTTTTTTAGGCAGGGGTGACGAGTTGGGTTGGGGGGGGGGGGTCGAGTGTAGGCGTGAAAAAATAAAAAATTGAAGTTGAAAATATTTTTTAAAAACAAACTCAATTTTTTTTTGGGTGGGGGGAGGGTGATCAAGGATCGGGATGAAAAAATAAAAATTTGAAGTTGAAAATATTTTTTAAAAACAAACTTAAATTTTTTTCTTTTTGAAGGGGGGTTGGGGGGCTGATAGGGGCGAGGGTAGTGGGTGGGGGTAAAAGAATAAAAAATTGAAATTAGAAATATTTTTTAAAACCAATTTTTAATATTTTTTTGGGAGGGATGGGGGTAGGGGGTGAGGGTGGGGTAATAAAATTGAATTCAAAAACAAGCTTTAAAATTATTATTTTTTGGGGAGGTGGTTGGGGGGCTGGCTTGATGGTAAAGACAAAATAAATTGATTTTTTCAACAAAAAAGTAATTGTAATTTGAAGTTGGAAGAGAGTTTTGGAAAATGTTTTCCTTAAGTTTTGAAGGGAAGTCATTTTCCTTAACTTTGAGGAAAATGAGTTGATTTGGAAAACATTTTTCAAAACATTTAACCCAACCAAACATGAGAAAATTGGAAAACATTTTCCGGAAAATGTTTTCCTTCATGCCAAACACACCCTATCAGGAAAATGTTTTCCTTCATACCAAACACACCCTATCACCTCAACCTTTTATGTTTGGAAGACGCAGAGGAATCTTTTCCCATGAACATGGAATTAGAAATATTATGGAGATCCCAAAAATATTGCTTCATCAAAGTTAATCACACTGTATGGAAGAAATCAACTTAAAGATTCAACCTTGATGATTAAGAAATATGTTGTAGATATGATGGGAGAAGACAAACTTGGGGTAATCTTTTACAAGTGAATTTGTGTGTGAAATGAGGTCCTTATTCAAGTCATGTTAGGTCTTTATTTGTATGCATTTTTTGTGATTATATCAACTTCAGAAGAATGACCATTAAGACATTGAATTTTACACAAAAATGGACACCGTCTCTTTGATGTTACTGTTCATATTTTGTTAGATGAACCATTGAGAACTACATTAACTAATGCTAATCCAGACACTTGGTTACTAAAATTCAAGTACAAAACAAATTCAGATAAGAAAAATCGAGGAGTGAAAACGATAGATGATATCATCAAATTCAAGTAAAAATGCTAAAAAGGTTCTATCAAAAGTAATATACAAACTAAGAAAGAATATGCTTGCTTTAAGACCTTTCAAGAATGATACTACAAGATATTTTGGAAAATTGTGATGAAACAACTTGAATTATCACAAGAGTTAAGCTTTATTGACATTTCAAGAGTTGAAGTTGCTTCAGTGTTGAGGTTGCTTCTAACTGCTACTATTAATTGTATTTTAAATTTGAGTAGACAGGATGATAAAAACTATAATTAATTTATGAAATAACCTTCTATATTTGAGAATACTTGAAAAAGATGGGAGGAAACCAAATTTGTTTCTTAAATTATTTTTTATGAGAATGAAGATGTTTTATGTTCATTTGTACACAATGATCTAAGATATGATTCATATGACTACTGATGTTAGTTTAACTTATGCTACGAAAAAGTGCAGACTAAAAAAAGCAAGCTAAGAGTTTCCCTCGATTATGCAGAAAAATTGAAGTAAAGACTTGAATGAATATAGCCTTATTCTTGTGCTAATGCAAAAGCTTTCAATCAAAGGATTGAAAGATTTTAGACCCTATATTGTTACAAAATAAGTTGTCTTAAGTTAATAATTTTTTGTTCAATTTAGTAATCACATTCCTCTATTCAAACTTGCCCCAATAGTTTGTACTCTTATTTGCTATAGATATCGTATATATTGCACTCTATTGTATGGAATCCATCAACTTAATTCATCCCTGATGATTAAACAATAATCTTTTACCATTGAGTTTATGGAAGAAATGAGGTCCTTAATTAGGTAATGTTAGGTCCTTATTTCCAGGCATTTTCTATGAGGCTGACAAAGATCATAAAAACTACTAAACTATTACACAAACTTAAAACAAAACTATAACAATAGGGGATGAAACACAAGTACAGAAAGGGAATTGTGCAGACTAAATTAGGAACTTCAAGAATTCCAATTTCATAATTAAGTCTTCAGCTATTACAGTTACATGAAAGAGTAATACTAAACCGAAGACTATGATAGCATATATGTTATTTATGGTCCTAAATTATTGGACCTTTCCACTAAGAGCCAACCTGAGAAAGCAATTTGAACACTAGACTTGAAGACCTAGGATCCCAATAAAGCCCAATTTCATCACCATCACCCAATCTTGGACCATTAAACAATTCGATGCACCAAAGAGAAAAGTCATCATTGGGCAACTTCCTAAACCAAACACTTCCACCTTCATACTTCTTAGGGACATTCTCCTCAGTTACATCCCACATGTCAACACACACATTGCAGCCGTTCACCAAACTTTTGGCCACATCCAAAGTCCAGTAACGAAGGATGTACTCAAACATCTCAAAAAATGGAATCATCAGCATTCCTACAACGATCTCATCATGGGTAATCTTTTTCTTGATCTGCCATGGGTTTTGCAGATCGATTCTTGGGGCAGGGTATAAGTCCCTTATTTCCACTAGCTCTCGAGTCACTTCATACGGAGTGTTGTTAATTTTGCAAGCTTCTTCCTCAGCTTTTGATGGAAAAAAATTGTAGAAGAAGGTTTTCTTCATGCTAAGCAAGGGCCTCTGATCAGACATTGAAGAAGGTGAAAAAAGATACAATTCTGAAGAAAATAAGACACTGAAAAAGAGAGAGGCGGTAACACCTTATAAAGACAAAAATTAGGTTTTCAATTCCAAATTTGAGCGGGAATCAGAGACAATTATTTCTATTTTTAAATTTTAAACTTGTTTCTTAAGGGAATTATGGAGAAGAGTTATAAAATAGGAAAAATATGTCATTTGGCATTTAAATTAAGGATAACAATTCTGAGATTGTTCTCTTACCTGAGTGTGGACAAAAAAAGAGTTTAACTAATATCCATCTACGGTCTAGAAATTTTAACGCGGTCAAGTAACTAAATGGGAAAATATCCAACTTTTTTGTCATAGTTATTAAATCATTTACACAACTGTCAACCAATCTTTTCTTACAAATACAAGTACATAAAAGCAGACACATATTTTAGAATATAATTTTGACCTCTCAACCAAAATACAAGACTAATTCGTAAATCACGAACCTTAGAAAATAATTTGAAAATTAACTTTGAGAAATCATGATATAAATATAGCCTAATTTCATCATCAACTCCCAATCTGCAATCCTTGATCAATTTTCTTATGGATCGAGAATAGTCATCATTACTCAACTTCTTACAAGTAAAATTATTATCTTCATACTTCTTAATGTCATTCTTCTATGTTATATCCCTCAAGTCAACAAAAAGTTCATTCCCATTCACAAAACTTCTTGCCAGCTCAAAATTTCAGTATGGAAGAATATGCATAAACGTCGCAGAAAATGGTAGCCACAACTTTTCAAAAGTACTGAGTTCTTCCTGGGTAATCTTTTTCTGATGTGTCTCGCGGTATTCGAATCAAATATCAGGGGAGGGCCTATATCTATTAGCTCTTGAGTCTTTACCCATTATGTGTTATTAACTTTGAAGACTTCTTCTTCCGCGTTTGATGGAATGAAGTTGAAGAGAGTATATATTTGCAGGTCATTATTTTGATAAACGGCTATTAATGTCATTTTTTTCTTATTTATTTGGCTGATCTATGCAAATAGATTACTATTTAGAATTTGTCTTTATGTGAACTTTGTTCAAAATATAACCCTTGAGAAATTATCCTCCCAGATATAATGTCTTCTCATATATTTTTATCACGCTTCGAGCCTACATCCTGGACTGGATTGGCACTCAAAAACCATTGATGGCCCCAAGCGAACCTTTGGCCTGTCAAGACTCTCAGCGGAAGACTTTAAGCTTTAATAAAAGTAAACAAATGCCACTTTACTCAACTATCTCAAAATAACTTAGAATGTTTTAAAATTAAGGGTGTGTTTGGTATGAAGGAAAATGTTTTCCAATTTTCTCATGTTTGGTTGGATTAAATATTTTGGAAAATGTTTTCCAAATCAACTCATTTTCCTCAAATTTAAGGAAAATAACTTCCCTTCAAAACTTAAGGAAAACATCTTCCAAAAATCTCTTCCAACTTCAAATTACAATTTTTTTTGTTGAAAAAATAATTTATTTTGTCCCTACCCACAAACCAGCCCCCACCCCCCATAAAAAATATTAAAGCTTCATTTTAAAAATGTTTTTAACTTTAATTTGTTTACCCCACCCTCACCCCTACCACCACCACCCCCAAAAAAAATTATTAAAAGTTATTTTTAAAAGATATTTCTAATTTCATTTTTTTATATTTTTTCACCTCCCACTCCCTACCAGCCTCCCCACCCCCCAAAAAAATTTAAGTTTTTTTTAAAAGAAATATTTTCAACTTCAAAATTTCATTTTTTCACCCTACCCTCGAACCCCTTCCACCCACCCCTACCAGCCCCCCACCCCCCAAAAATAATAGAGTTTATTTTAAAAAAATATTTTCAACTTCAAAATTTCATTTTTTTTTCACCCCTACATTTGACCCCCCCACCCCCTACCAGCCCTCCACCCCCCAAAAATATTTTAAGTTTGTTTTTTAAAAAATATTTTCAAATACAAAATTTCATTTTTTTCACCCCTACCCTCTACCCCGCCCACCCACCCCCTACCAGCCCCCCACCCCTTCTCCAAAAAAAATTTAAGTTTGTTTTTAAAAAATATTTTCAACTTCAAATTTTTACTTTTTCACCCTTACCCTCGATCCCCCCCAGCCCCCCTGGAAAAAAAATTAAGTTTGTTTTGAAAAAATACTTTCAATTTCAAAAATTATTTTTTACTCTAGTAAAAATAAAAGACATTTCTCAAAACATTTTTCATTTATAAACCAAACACTAAAACTATTTTCTACTCACCAACCAAACATGAGAAAATAAGTCAAAAATCTACTTGTTTTCCAGTTTTCTAGGAAAACATTTTCCTTCATACCAAACACACCCTAAACATCTAACTAGCCAAAGTGGCAACTCAAGTCTTATAACAAAACAACTAAAATGCAAAGACTAAAGAACTATAGCTATCTGTCTATGAAGCCTCTAATACTATAAGGGATGTCGGGACAAGACCTCCCATCATCCCAACAACTGAAATGATAAAGAAATAATAAAATGATCGTCCGGAAAGCAAGAAGGCTCACTAAATCACTCTGAAATGCTCAACTGGATCACCGAAGAGCTGGGTGTTGATCCTGGTTACTTGTATCTGCATCGAAAAATGATGCAGACCAAATCGCATCAGTACATTGAATGTACGAGCATGCGAGGGGAATTCTAAACAAAATGTAAGCTTGACTGGAATCTGAAGGAAATACTTACCTCAGCTTTACTCAAGTCATGGATATTCAACTCAATGTAGAAATAAAACAACAATAAAGATGTAGTTTATAATAAGCATTTAAAACGGTAGATAACATCTCGAAGTATTAGAGTATACAATTACATCTCAGTTGTATATAAGAATACAGAAATAAACTTTGTTTGGGAGATTCTCTAATCGAGAACCATCAATATGAACTATGTTATGATACAATGTCTCACCCACGATGCCAGAATTGTCCTATAACTTGCCGAGATATAGAACACCTCAACTAAGTGGATCCACTAAGCTATGCTTAAAAGCACTAAGGAATCATCTAAAAAGTATGATCCTTTATACCACGTTGGCTACATGGTTTATGGAGACTTGAGTTATTATGAACTTGTCTCCATATCGGTGCTCAAGACTACTCCCAAAATATACTCAGCTCATATGTTTAAAAACATAACTTTTTCTCTGTGGTTTGAGATATTACTCAGAAACTAACTCAAAAGCTCTCTTAAAAATCGGTGTTTTATCTGTTGTTTAAATGTAAAAACATTTACTCTTTGGGAATACTTAGTTCCCATATAATATTTTAAAGAAAATGAAATTCACTCTTACTCAACTCAACTCAATGCTCAAGTCTTAAAACAAGTTTAAAACATTTGTAAAAGACTTTTGAAAAGACTCTAAGAACTCTCAAAACTTGACTCTTAACTTTCCTTGAATTTGAATTTATGGATTCAAGGTTATGATTCATGTTTATGGATTATTTCTAGATATTTAGAAGTCATTTATAAAATTAGAATCGATAGGAAGTGTTATTACACTTTAGAAGGACACAGACGGGATAAACGATGAAAAACGGGTTGGGGCAAACGTCCAGGCGCAGGGCGCCAGCCTCTGAAGTTCAAAGACTGGTTTTGGGCACACTCTTGGAGCGCCGCCTCAGATCTTCGGGCGCATAGGGGGTGCGTCGCCCTAGACCTCCTAGCGCATCGCAGCCCCGTCGCCCCAAACCTCCCCAGGTAACCCCGACGAATTTTTCAACTTGTTTTCTGATCTTAATTCGACTAAATTCAATTATTTTTCTCAATTTATCTTTAGATTCGGTTACCCAATACATGTACCCAAGAATCTAACTAAAAAAAACTCTTAAAATCGATAATACTATCTCAAGATACTCATCAATCCCAACCAAATTCAAGAATGAAGGCAATTTCAAGAATACAACTCAAGAACATCAAATCTTCAACTTTTAGGATGAAAATACACTGAAACTAACATGATTGGTGCGTGGGGGAATGAACCCAATGCTATGTGAACTCACATACCTCTTTAGGGATCAACCCTTGGCAAAATCCGCACGAAACCTTCAAGGACTTTACGAAATCTTGACCTTTCCTCCTCCTTTCTCCTCTTGAGTTCTTTTCTCTAAAACCCTAGCGTGGAATTTGAGTGCATAAACTTAACCAAGTCCAATTGGTCTGAAACCTATAAGAAAAAGGTTTTCCAATCCTATAGGACAATATTGTCCTTTTCCAAATCTTTTAGGACAAAGGGTCTCCTATACTAATAGGAATTATAGTTTCCTAATATAAACAAGGAAATAATTCGAGACATAATTAACAGATTTTCCCCTTGGCTTGAATTCCTTTCCTCAATTGAATTAACGCCTCTATGTCTTGCTCTCAGCCTTCCAAAGGGCTCATTGAGTACAACTCACACCAATTAAGTCTAGGCAATGCCTATTCTTATTGGTCTGGAATGTCTTGGGCATTAATTATATCTTCTGGATTATTATGTGTAGATACCTTTTTCACATCAACAACCCCTTTATAAATAACATCTCGGATAAAGTGATGTTTGACTAACTTTTGTCCCCTTGGAAATGAACCAAGCTTCCATGTTTTGATTCTTTTGAAGAGACTCAATCTATTCATCCATAGCACCAACCCATCGATATACTTTTGAACTAGAAATAACTTTTTTATAGCTATTAGGCTCAAGCACATCAATGGTATCTGCAATTGATAAAACAAATTCAATAAAATTTGCATATCCTAAAAGACTTTTATCAACAACGTTCGTGAATCTCTTATGTTGGTTGATGTAACACCTCAGATTTGAAAAGAATGAAAAATGCAGATTTAAGTTGCAGATATGACCTACGACTCCCACTTACGGTTGATAAGTGCATTTACGAACCGTAGGTGGCATCCGTAGATGAGGGGAAAAATTATTTTTTTATGGTTCGCCAAGAGGGTCTATTGTTTAATGTATGAGTCGTAGGTTAGTCTTGTAGGTGAGTTCTAAACTTAGTTAGATTTTAAAGTTTAAACTTGGACTTACGGTGGCCATGTACGGACTGTAGGGAGACCAACAGGCCGTACATGGGTACCGTCATTGAAGGTCTAATATTTAAGTTCCCAATACTTGACCTACGGTTCAACAGGACAGTCAGTAAGTGGACCTACGGACCGTAGGTCGAGTTGAGAGTTATTTTTTAAGGGATTTTGGTCTTTTTCCTAATCATTTTAACCCTATACTACGCCGTTTAGCCTTCTACCCTGAGCCTTATTAAAAAACCCCAAATTACGCAATTCAATTCATTTTTCTAAATTTCTAAAAAGTTGATCAAGTTCATCCTCTAAAATATTTCTCTCTCTAAGGAAGAAGAAGAAGTGTAGGGTTTCAAGAACAAGTCTCCAATTCTCCATTGATTGTGGGCTTTGAACTCCATAGTATGATAGTATTCACCTATTGAGTCCTTTCCTCCATGGGGTTCCTAAATTCTCCAATTTTGTAAAGCTAGATTTCCCCAATCAAATTAGGGGTTTTATTCAATTGTCATGGGTTCCTTTCAGCAATGATCTATTTGTCTTTTTATGCATGAATTGAAGCAATTGCATGTTTTAAAGTTAAATCCCCATGAACCCATATAAAATCCATGATTTCTAGACTATGATCATATGATGGGGCTTTTGAACTATGAAGGATGAATTTATGAAGATATGCATGCTCTGTATGAAATTGATGTAAATAATTTAAGATTTTCTTTGAGAGTGAAGCATTGATGTTGTTGTTGTTGTGAAAAGATTTTCTTCGATGAACGATTCATAGGGTTGAAAGGTTTTCTCAACTAAAACTTTGAATCAAGAACTAGGAGCTATTCTAATGAACTCTAGCTTGGATTGGCTAATTGATGTGCCCTTCCATGTCTGATAATGATAAGATAAGTTAAGATTAATGACTATTTCATGGGATTTATGCTTAGCACCTAGAGGATATCAAGATGGAAGCTCTCTTGTAGTAGAGGCTAGGTTTTTGGTAGCAATCTCCCTATCCCATAGATATGTGCCACCATCAGTTTGTCTTAGATAGACATTAGCTAGTGGATCCACTTAAGCTAGAAGTTTATGGTACTTACCTTGGCAAGTAAGGACATCTCTTTTTGGTGTGGGATAGACACCGAATTCCATGTTATAGATCACATGGTCTATGTAGGTTAATGGAAAACTTCCCACAATAATGAGCTAAGGTTAATTTAGAAGCATCTCACACATGTTTTAAAGATAATAGCTTGCATTGACCACGATTACGATTTTTGTTTTCTAACCTCTTTTCTTATGGTTTAGCTTGGTCATTGCATGTCATGTTAATTCTTTTTTAGCATGATTTCATAGTTCTTTTGCATTTCCATCATACTTGTTACATTCTATGTACTATCACATACTCTTGCCTACATTGTTTCACTAATGTAGGGTTAGATGGTTCTATTCCGCATATTCATGGCGAGTGACCCCAAATTGAGCTTTGAGGATCGGTGAGTCCTTATGTTCCGAGGACGGAGACTCTTTTATTGCTTTCATGTCTTTCCATTTCAGATTTTTGTATGTGATGTATGGGTAACGTCTCAGTCACTCTTTGTTAAAATAGATGTCTATGAGACTATGTTAGACTTCCACTAAGTTTTGTCAACTCTTATGATTTGAAAAGTGTCTTTTGAACTCATAATTTCCATTATCTTGTATGATGTATGCTAAGTGGCTTGTGTAGGCCTCCCGAGGTCCTATACGCCATGTGACATCTAGGGTGTACTTTAGGTCGTGAAAGTCGATCACTCTCTTTTCCCTACATGCTGCAATACTATATGATTGTTGTTGTATACGTGCATTATCATCTTGATTAATGTCTTGCACCTCCTTCACTTCTAAACTATTAGGCTGAGGTACTAGAGATTCAACTTCCAGCTCTATGCTTAACACTGTGATCTATTTCTACTATTGCCTTTTCCTTCTGATTGTCTAGTGAGGCATATTCATTGAATGTCACATCGATGCTTATAATTAACCCCGAAGTCCTTTGATCTATACACCACAATCTATAACCTTTCGCTCTAGTCGCATACCCTAGAAATATGCAATTTTTTGCCCCCGACTCAAGTTTTCCATCCCTTACAAGTGCATAATCAAGACAACCAAATATTCTTAAATTTGAATAATCACCAGGTGAAATAGACCAAACCTCAAAAGGAGTTTTAGACTCAATGGTTGTAGATGGAGATCTATTGACCAAATAAGAAGTTGTATTGATTGCTTCAGCCCAAAAATGTGTGCTAACATATGAGCGTTAAAGCATCGTGCCCTGTCACAAAGTGTTCGGTTCATATGTTATGTAGCACCATTTTGTTGTGGTATTCCAGAACAAGTGTGGTGTCTCACTATGCCCTCTCCGTTGCTGAAGTTATTGAACTCTAAGTTGTAAAATTCCAACCCATTGTCCGTTCGAAGACATTTAACTTTTCTTTCGATTTTCATGTCAACCATAGTCTTCCATTTAATAAATGTTGAAAATGCCTCATCTTTTTTTTTTCAAGAAATACACCCATACCATTCTTGAGTAATCGTCAATCAAAGTTATAAAGTATCTTGCGCCACTTTTTGAGGGAATTTTGTTTGGACCCCACAAGTCTGAATGTATATAATCTAACTTGTCTTTGGTCTTGTGAATAGCCTTCTTGCTGAACTTCGCCCTTGTTTGCTGACCGAACACACAATGTTCACAAAAATTTAAAGCTTGATTTTTATAACCATCCAACAAATTATGCTTGTTCAACAAAGACACTCCCTAGTCACTCATATGACCAAGTCGTAAGTGCCACAACCGAGACTGATTCAGATCACCTTTCCCAGAAGCTACAATTGATTCCCCTTCAACTACACTGGCTTGTAGATAATACAGTCTAGAATGAAGCTTTCCCTTCATGAGTACCATGAAGACTTTACATACTTTAAGTGTTCCATTCTCTGATGAAACTTATACCCTTGATCATCCAAAATCGAAAGAGAAATCAAATTTCTCTTAATTCGAGGAACATACAAACACTCAATATTTCTGATAACGACATTGAACTTTGTCAATTTGACGTTACCTAAACCCTCTACCTGTAATGGATTATCATCACCTAGGTAGACAGCTGCACTCATCTATTTGTACGTTGCAAACTAATTCTTGTATGGACACATGTGAAAACTTAGCTGAGTAATCAACTTTATATTTCCCCGTTTTCTCTTTTAGTTTAGGAAAATCTACTTTGTAATGACCCTGCTCCCTGCACTCATAGCAGTTCTGCTTCCTTGCTCTAGACTTTGATCTAGAGTTAAACCTTTTTCTATTAAAGTCCTTTTATTATATTCTTCCCCTACTCACAAGACCTTCACCCTCAGTTCTGCTATCCAGAAAGTTCTTCTTCAACTCTTCCGAATTTAATGCATTACTAACATCATCAAGTGAGATAGTATCTTTCCCATATAGCAATGTATCAGCAAGGGTATCATAAGGCGATGGTAAAGAACACAACATGATTAGGTCAGTAGCCTCACTTTCAATTATATATACATTTTTCATGTCCATTATAATTGAATTAAACTCATCAAGGTGAGTTTTGACCCGTGTACCTTCATTCATATCAAGATTCTATAATTTATTTTTCCATGTAGAGGCGGTTTGTTAGCGATTCTTATAGTAGAGATCTTCTAACTTCTTCCATGCCATTTCTGTAGATTTCTCTTCAGCGATACCCCTAAGAACATTATATGTAACCCTTATGAATATCGCACTCAAAGCCCTCTCCTTCAGGTCTACTTGTTCTAATTCTTTCAACTCTTTTGGAAAATCCTCCTCAATAAGCTTCCATAACCATTGTAACACCAAGGACGGTCTCATTTTAATCTTCCGTAGACTAAAATTAGGTCCCTCATCGAATTCTAACATGACATTGTCTCAAACCATCTAAACATAAGAAGTAAATCTTCGGACACAACTCATACAATAGTCTCAAACATAAAAGAAAGCCATAATGATATAGGGTGATCAAATCCTCGAATACAATGAGGACTCACCAAAGCTTCACTTCACAATCCAATAGGAACCTAGACACAAGTGTGTGAATCGGGAACGCTGGACCCTATATTTGATAAGAATGTAGGCAAGAGTATGCGTTAGTACAATCAAGTACTAAATATGATGGCTAGAATAAACAACCTAAACATAAGCATTAGTCAACATAAGACATAAGGAATAAGCATAATCAACACATATAAAGCATCATAATGGTAGAGGAATACTTCCTTAAGTAACCTCACTTATCCTTATCCAAGACTTAGGTCGTCCGCCTCTAGTCAAGTTTACATCATGGAAGGCATATTTAGAAACACTCCAAGCAATCATCATTATACATAATCACATTAGTCATACTTACTTTTGAAGACATGGGGATTAGCCTCAATGTCTAGTTCATAAAGGCTAATGGGTACTCGCCTCTTGCCTTACTTACTTTTAGATTGCGGGTACTCGCCTCTACAACCTCATCATATGATGTGGTACTCGTCTCCACGTCATTTCATAAGGAGCATGGGTACTCACCTCCATGTCTATTCATTATAGTAAGACCGTGGGGACTCATATCTTGTTCTAGTCTAAGGAGTAGGGGAATCGCCAGATATCCTTTCATATGAAGGTTAAGGGTAATCGCCTCTAGCTTCATCATTCATTAAGCATTTTAGTCTAGATTCATTTTAGGTGAGCAATCCATTTAACGTAGAATCATTCATGTGAGTTAACCTTTCACATTCATACAATCATGCTTTTCAATTCATTACAGGAAGTATCCCTTCTACAAGCATTTACAATAAACAATTCATAGTCTAGGCTTTACTCTCAAAGCACTACATCTCATTATCGTCATCTATGCTTTACTCTCAAGCAATTAACATCATGTTCATCATATATGCTTAAATCTAGAGTAATTTTATTCATAATTCATCAATCATATAAGGATATATCTAACCCATAGAGTTTCCCTCACATTGCAACAAATTCACTATATCAATTCAACCCTAAAATCATAGGATAGGCATGGGTGCAAGTAATTTCATCCTAAATACATGAAATTATATCAATTCAATCATAAACAATCATAATCCTATCAATTGGATCAACATCCATCATAACCCACAACAATGGAAGAAGCCCTAACTAGAATTGGGGAATTCTTCTTCCAATTGTGGAATTCTAGGGGACTCCATGGGAGGAAGGATCCCATGGATGAAAATACATCATACCTTGATTAAAAGCACTCATAAGCTTGAATATTGGAGACTTGATCTTGACCTAGCTTCAACCTCCTTCTTCTTCTTCCAATTTCTAGAGAGAGAATATTTGAGAGGAGTTTTGGGAATTCTTTTGGGATTTTGCGAGAATGACTTAATTGGGGGATTTTGGGGATTAAAATCACTTATATATGTGTCTTAGACTTAGGCAAAATGACACCACTTCAATTAAATTAAAATTGGAAAAGACCTTTAAGCCCCTAAAAATAAATGCCCAGTCACGAACCACGGACCGTCGACTGACCTACGGCCCGTCCTGGTCACTCATGGTCCATGGTCAGAGAATTTGGCCAATCCACGGAGGGCTGGACCACAGGGAGTGGTCCCACCTACGGTCTGTAGGTCCCTTCGTGGTCCATGCCTGGACACTTTCTGAGGTGGCCATCCATGAGGCCCACCTACGGGGTGTGGTTTGCCATCACGGGTGACACCTGCAACTACTCCAAAAGCTGCACTTTTCCTTGTTTCGAATTCGAGGTGTTACGTTATCGCCCCTTTGGGATCATTCGTCCTCGAATGAGATTCTAAGCACATTTCTAGGAAAAGAGACTCAATACTAGCAGTTGTTCATGCATGCAACTCATCTAAATGCACACAACTAAGGAGGTACTTTATCTCCAAGCTAAACATACTCAATGCACCATAAGGGAGTAGGAACTACATCTAACAACCCAATATGCATGAAAGCTTAACATTTCTCATGTTCAAGGAGGAACTATCATTTCCAACTCAACACTATGCTCAACACGATCTCATGGAGCCTATATGCAATTCAATCTCAAAAAGCACAAATTCAAGGAGGGGATTTCCACTCCAAGTCAAGGCATGTTCTATACTCATCTCATGAAGTCTATAAGCAACGCAGACTCAATACTTAACAACATTTGGAACAAACATCATAAAAGCCATTTCTTTCAAAACTAAAGCTTTTTAATGAACATGCAATTTTAAGGAAATCATGGAAACACATAAAACACACATGACTTCGAACATAAGCAAAACAAGAGGGACTCATTACCTCAAGCTAGAATAGGAGGAAAAAGATGAGGATACCGGGACATCATATCGGCTTCCGCCTCCCAAGTAGCACCCTCAACTAGATGATTTCTCCATAACACCTTAACGGAAGCTACCTCTTTGTTCCTCAACCTGTTAAGTTGTCGGTCCAAGATCTCAACCGGAACTTCTTCATATGAAAGTTTCTCTTTCAATTCTAACCCTTCTAGGGGAATTATGGATGTCGGATCTTCCACACACTTTTTCAACATAGAGACATGGAAAACCAGATGTGCCGATGCCAACTCATTTGGCAAATCAAACTCATATACAACCTTACCAACACATCTCAAAATTTGATATTGCCCTACAACACGGGGACTAAGCTTCCCTTTCTTACCAAACCTCATCACACCCTTCATGGGCGTGATTATTAAGTAAACACAGTCATGCACATCGAATTCAAGGTCTCTCCTTCTAACATCGGTATAAGACTTTTGTCGACTTTGGGCTATTCTAAACCTCTCTCTAATGATTCAAACCTTCTCAATAGCCTTATGTACTAACTCGGGCCCTATCAAGGGAACCTCACCTACCACCAACCATCCGATAGGGGATCTACATCTCCTTCCATAAAGAGCCTCAAAAGGAACCATACCAATTCTCGAATGGTAGCTATTATTATAAGCGAATTCAATCAAGGGCAAATGGTCATCCTAATTCCCCTTGAAATCTATCACGCAAGCCCTCAACATATCTTCCAATGTTTGGATTGTTCTTTTCGCTTGCCCATTGGTTTGGGGGTGAAAAGTTGTGTCAAGCTTAACTTTAGTGCCAAGACCCTTTTGGAATGACTTCCAAAACTGTGAAGTAAATTGAGTACCTCTATCGGAGATAATGGACAAGGGCACTCCATGCAACCTTAACATCTCTCTCAAGTACAACTTTGTATAATCTTCCGCCGTATAGGAAAATTTGATGGGAATGAAATGGGCCGACTTCTTCATTCGATCAACTATAACCCAAATCGAATCATATTGGTGCTGAGTTCGTGGCAACCCTACTATGAAGTCCATATTCAAATCTTCTCACTTCCAAGTAGAAATACTAATATCTTGGGATAAACCTCTCTGACTTTGATGCTCAACCTTCACTTGTTGGCAATTAGGACACTTAGCCATAAATCCTGCAATCTCTCGCAAATCATGGTACATCTTGATGGCTCCCGGGTGAATAGAATACCAAGAACTATGGGCTTTGGATAAAATATGTTCCCTTAAATCATCGACATTCGGAACACATAAACTACATTGGTACTTTAGGACACCATCTCCCCCTTAGGAGAAAGCCTCTACGGACTTCTTTAGAACCACTTCTTTCAATTAGACTAAGATTGGATCAAGACATTGCTTTGCTTTCACATCGGCAACGAGAGACTATTCAGAACCATTATGGACCATAGTACCACCCTTGGTGGAATACACTAGTTGAACTTCCAATCGGTCCAACCTATGAACATTTTGAACCAACTCTTTTCTCTCATCATCAACATGAGCAACAGTACCCATGGGCAACTGACTAAGGGCATCCGCCACCACATTTGCTTTACCGGGGTGATAGAGAACACTTATATCATAATCTTTCAATAACTCAAGCCACCTTCTTTGGCGAAGATTTAGATCTTTTTGGGTAAAAACATATTGCAAGCTTTTGTGATCGATGAAAACATCAACATGGAGCCCATACAAATAATGCCTCCAAATCTTTAAGGCAAATACCACCGCCGCTAATTCAAAATTGTGGGTAGGATAATTCTTCTCATGAACATTTAGTTGCCTCGAAGCATAGGAAATCACCTTACCATTCCACATAAGCACACACCCCAAACCCACTCTAAAGGCATCATAATATACCATAAAGCCATCCGTACCTTCTGATAAGGTCAACACCGGAGCGGAAGTAAGTCTATCTTTCAACTCTTGGAAACTTTTCCCACAAGCTTCCGACCATAGGAACTTGGCCTTCTTTTGAGTCAAAGACATCAAAGGAGAAGTAATGCACGAAAACCCCTCAACAAACCTTCTATAATAACCGGTCAAACCCAAGAAGCTTCTAATATCTGTAGGTGATAAAAGTCTAGGCCAACTCTTGACCACACCCGTCTTCTTTGGATCGAACTCAATACCTTTGCTTGAAACTATATGGCCAAGGAAAGCTACTGACCTTAGCCAAAACTCACATTTACTAAACTTCGCATAGAGTTGTTGGTCCTTGAGAATTTGCAATACAATCCTCAAATGATCAATGTTCTCATTGTCACTCCTCGAAAAGATCAAAATGTCATCTATGAACACAATTACGAACATATCAAGGCATTGTTTAAACATCATATTAATCAAGTCCATAAACATCCCCGAGGCATTAGTCAAACCAAAATACATAACCAAGAAATCATAATGGCCATATCGGGTTCTAAAAGTTTACAGAATATCTTCCTCTTTCACCCTCAATTGGTGATAACCTAACCGGAGATCAATTTTAGAGAAATACTTTCCCTTTGGAGTTGATCAAATAAGTCATCTATCTCAGAAGAGGATACTTGTTCTTGATGGTTACTTTGTTCCATTGGCGGTAATCAATAAACATTCGGAGTGAACCATCTTTCTTCTTAACAAACAACACGGGAGCACCCCATGGAGAGATACTCAGTGTAACGACCCGAGAGCAACCCCTAGCCGTTACATGTATATTCGACCTCTCAGAGGTCTTATACAAGCCTTAGCATTCATTCATGGCATAGATCATAAAAATCACTAAGAATTTAAAACTTTTATTCAATAAAACCATAAGACTTCAAGAGTCATCAACATTTGAAAACATCAATACGCAAGTGGAACTACTAAGTCTCTTTAGCCAATCTTAGACAAGAACTTAAAACGTACTAAGGGACACGGCCCTTTACCAATGAAATGAAACATAAGTGTTTATTACAATGACTAAGAAACTTCTAAACATAGTCCTCGAATCTAGAGGACATACCAAAGACTTGGAATAGTGAAGCAATCCAAGCAACTCCAAAGCACAATCTCCTCCTAGTTAACACAACCTACACTTGTAGTAAAATAGAAGAAAGGGGTTAGTACAACACACGTACTAAGTATGAGAATATGCAAAACATGCTAAAAAGGACATTTGTTAGGAAGTTATGCTTTCATGACATTTTGATAAAATCTCATGAACATCAACATAATAGGCACCTTACAAGTCACAACCAACAATACAAAGTCATGTGCTTCACAATACCTCATAAACATGCATAACCCATTTACCTTTACCTTCTTGCCTTGGACCTCCACCTTAAGTAACCTTTAAGTAAAACCTTTGTGCAATGTATGGGCAACGTCCCATACCATCACCCACACTAAGGCACCACCATAAGGTCACACAAAGTGCACTTACCATGCATACCTCAACCTTCACCAATTAATCACATGAGACATATAAGCACATAAGCCAACAAGTCACTTCATAAAACTAGAACACTCATCAAATGTCATCCCAAGACTCACCTAAGTAAGACATGGTGAGGCAGCCCATACTACCTCTCCATACCACACCCAAGTGATCCTTAAGGCTACACAAGACAAGCTCAATTCACATCTCAACATAAATCATTCTTTCAACTTAATGCATATATACAACTTCATTCACTAATAACATAAGATCATCATATATATTCAATTCAACATAAGCACTTACATTCACATTAGCATGCGCAAGGACCAACACTTTCATTAATTATCCCAATTAGACTCATTCATTCATTAGAATTACTAAGACACACCAAGATCTTCCTTAAATGTCTACTTGTGCAATGTCTAGATGATGTCACATTTCACCACCTATCCTAAGTAGTACACCCTTAAGAGACCCTAGTTCATTCATTAATTAGTGTGGAGGAGGAGCCTTAACCGACATAGACCATGGAGCTTGACATGGAATCCCGGTAGTACCCTTACCATATGAGGGATCCCTACTTGCCTAAGGTAGGGTCATTCTTTTAGCCTTTACGTGGTAGAGACCATTAGCTAGTCCTATGTAGGCACATAGTTAAGGGATAGAAGGATTGCTTCTAAGTACTCTCATCTCAACTCACGAAGGAGCACTCATCTTAAGGGTTGCTACTAAATACTCACATCTCAACTAACGAAGGAGTATCCACCCATTTTCAATCCTCTCAGTGCTAAAAATTACTCCCCCACGGAGTTAGGACATTCATTTAGGGATAAGGATTGCTACTAAGTACTCTCATCTCAACTCACGAAGGAGTACTCATCCTAACCCAACATTTATTCATTTAGGGATAAGGATTGCTACTATGTATTCTCATCTCAACTCAAGAAGGAATACCCATCCTAACCCTCATTCATTCATTCATTAAGGAAGCTCTTGGAATCAAAGATGAGAAAATTGTTCATCTAGGAACCCCATTCATTTAAGGAGTACTTTATGAGACTATCCTTACAATAGACCCAACTTTCATTCATGAGCATTAATTCTCATTCTTTTCATTCATTCTTACATTCTTTCATTCATTCTTCACTAGGTGTGAGAGTAGGTAAACATAGTCTATCCTGGCCTCACCTTCATTATAAGTCATTCAAAACAGACAACAACCAAACATATCACATAAAGTCTCTACACAAGGTCACCTTTCATGCTCTTAGACACAAATTCACACCATATCACATTACCTTCACATAATCAACATTACTCAAAACAACAATCATCCAACTTTGCCTACAAGGTTATGATCACAACATGCTTATAAAGTAAACACCTCCCCACTTTCAAAGGGATCAAACCTCACAATTCTAACATCTACAACATATATATAAAATACTAGAATCAATAATCTATTCACAACTTCATCATCATCTTAGGTCACAATTGCCCATTCAAGGCCAACAACCAATATAACACAATTGACCATCAATTCCTCATAATTCAATATAGAACAATACATAAATCACATTATTAGCTCATAATCAATAGACCCACTTTAGACCCAAAAATTAGGATTTCAAGATATGCAAGGGTTCATGGAGTTTTTGACCTTAAAACCATCAATATTAACATAAATCATCATTTGAAATACTTTCATGCAAGAACCCAAGCTTAGAATTGAAATTGGGGTTTTTAGTGTTTTTGAAAAACATTGTAATCACTTTGATTTGGCTCTTTGATTGAAAGGAGAATCAAAGATAAAATCCTCATACCTTTGTGATTAATTTTCCTTAGGAATTTGAAGGAGACATCAGTAGGAACCCATCCCCTAGCTTGAAGCTTCATCAAAGTCTTTCATGGAGTTCTAGAGAAAGAATTTATTTGAGAGGGAAGGTTCAATTTGGATAATGAGGTCTAATTCTAGATTTTGGGATTCTAACCACTTAAAATACCCTAAAATAGGTAGAATAACCGTTTATAATAATTCCCCAATGTACCCAAACTACCTTTCACTTAGTTGGACCTTTTAAACAAGTCAAACTTGAGTCTTATTTTCACAGATTTCGTCGGGAAACAGGTCTGCGACACAGAGGTGTTCCCACAAGTTTCTGGAAATTAAATTTCGAGACAGAAGAGTACGCGACAAGTCCGCGACGCGGAACACACTTTTGTCCCTTGGTGGAGCTAGTCTGCCACGTGGACATGCTCCCTCTATGCACATTCTAGCTTGTTTGGCCAAGGGTTTGGGTCCTCCTCGGGGACCCTTAGAATGGTCCCGGGGAGTCATACCCAAACCTTTGGACCCTAAAAACATTTCTTAAGACACTAGGATTACCTCCACTTATTTTAGACTCCAAACAACACATAAAAACATGAACAACATACTAGAACACACCAACACATAAAAGACTAGTTTCCGAACCTCTTGGTCGTCCCTTGACGTTTGACTTCCAAACTCTTTAAAACTGACTAAAAAGGCTATTCTTCATTATTCTAACAAGTTATTAATGCATAAAACCCATGTGAGGCTCTACTTTATCCTACTTCATTTTTTAGGGGTGTTCCAATAGCCCCCACTTAGGAACATTCGTCCTCGAATGACACTTAAAATACTTCTGAGAACTCAATGACCTAACTAGCATCTCACAACAAGCATGTAATATCATTACTACTGCACACATCAAGGAAGAAACATCAACTCCACATAAAAAAAACTTTACAACAAGACTTTCATGCAATTCAAGAAAGTAGGAATAATATCTACCACTCAATATGCACAAAACTTTACCATTTCTCATTTCTTTGGAGGAACTCCCTTCTCCATAGCATATCATGCTCATTACAAAATTTATAGGCTCACCTTACAATTTCTCTCAAAAGCATAATCATGCAACATCAAAATCACATCAAGGCATGCTCAACTAGGCATCTCATGGGGCAATTTAAACAACTTATCATAAACAAAAGCTCATCATTTCATATCATATAAGGAGGAACTACCTTCTCCAAAAAAAGTTTGGACATACTCATCATTTCATCATAAGGCCCGATATGCAATAACTTTCAAAGCACACATAGGCATGGTCAACATTTCAACTCATGAGGCAAATAAGCAAATCATACTAAATGCACAATAATCATGAGAAATAACTACTAACCTTATCAATTAATCATAATGTCATTAAGAGGATGCATAACATAATATCATCTAGGACGTGCATAACATAAGGAGTTCATGCAACTCATAATCATATGCAAGACTCCAAAACACGAACAAGCTACTAGGAACTCTTGGTTTCAAGCTTGAATAAGAATAGAAGGAAAAGATAAGGATAACAACCTTACTACTCAAGTCATCATCCTCCACTTAGGGTAAGCCAAATCAACTCCTCACCACCTCATACCCTTAAATTCTAAGGTCGGAGCAAGTCAAGACTAAACCTTCAAACTCCTTTCATAAAATGATTCTACACTATTGAGGGTCTTACCTCTATCCCCCAAGAAATGAGTTTGCTCAATCAAAATCATTTAGTACCACCTAAGCACCACTACTCATATAAATTTTATCCTCTCACAATTACCTTCTAGGTAGTCACACCATCTTCCCCTCTTAGGAGCAAGACTACACAAGGACTTCAATCTATCACAAGGGCAACTACCAAACATTAACCACAAAAAGCAACTTCCCAATATGATACTTCAAATCTCATAAGTCACACATAGCCATAATTGGCATCACAACATAATCTTCCCAAACTACTTTCACATAATTTCATCTAGTCATAAACCATAATAAGCATCAAAACTCACATTTTACTCCCTCAATCCTTGAAACATCACCCCTTTCCAAATAATCACATCTAGTAGAGACCACCGGACAAGGGAATAAATAGAGAGATCATATGGAGTTAATCTCTATGGCACGACACAAGAGTAATGAAGAAAGTGAAACTTCTATCGTCCGATAGCCTCTCGTTCATATATGTGTCGCGACACACACCGATGAACATAACTCTACAAGACGTGGCTTTTGAGACTTTGAACCTAAAAGTAATCTTTAAAACATTATGCTCTGATACCAAGTTTGTAACGACCCGAGAGCACCCCCTAGCCGTTACATGCGTATTCGACCTCTCGGAGGTCTTATACAAGCCTTAGCATTCATTCATCGCATAGATCATAAAAATCACTAAGAATTTAAAACTTTTATTCAATAGAACAATAAGACTTCAAGAGTCATCAACATTTGAAAATATCAATACGCAAGCGGAACTACTAAGTCTCTTTAGCCAATCTTAGACAAGAACTTAAAACGTACTAAGAGACACGGCACTTTACCAATGAAATGAAACTTAAGTATCTATTACAATGAATAAGAAACTTCTAAACATAGTCCTCGAATCTTGAGGACATACCAAAGACTTGGAAGAGTGAAGCAATCCAAGAAACTCCAAAGCACAATCTCCTCCTAGTTACCACAACCTACACTTGTAGTAAAATAGAAGAAAGGGGTTAGTACAACGCACGTACTAAGTATGAGAATAGGCAAAACATGCTAAAAAGGACATTTGTTAGGAAGTTATGCTTTCATGACATTTTGATAAAATCTCATGAACATCAACATAATAGGCACCTTACAAGTCACAACCAACAATACAAAGTCATGTGCTTCACAATACCTCATAAACATGCATAACCCATTTACCTTTACCTTCTTGCCTTGGACCTCCACCCTAAGTAACCTTTATGCAATACATTTGTGCAATGTATGGGCAACATCTCATACCATCACCCACACTAAGGCACCACCATAAGGTCACACAAAGTGCACTTACCATGCATACCTCAACCTTCACCAATTAATCACATGAGACATATAAGCACATAAGCCAACAAGTCACTTCATAAAACTAGAACACTCATCAAATGTCATCCCAAGACTCACCTAAGTAAGACATGGTGAGGCAGCCCATACTACCTCTCCATACCACACCCAAGTGATCCTTAAGGCTACACAAGACAAGCTCCATTCACATCTCAACATAAATCATTCTTTCAACTTAATGCATATATACAACTTCATTCCCTAATGACATAAGATCATCATATACATTCAATTCAACAGAAGAACTTACATTCACATTAGCATGCTCAAGGACCAACACTTTCATTAATTATCCCAATAAGACTCATTCATTCATTATTATTACTAAGACACACCATTATCTCCCTTAAATGTATACTTGTGCAATGTCTAGATGATGTCCCATTCCACCACCTATACTAAGCAGTACACCCTTAAGAGACCCTAGTTCATTCATTCATTAGTGTACGGGAGGAGCCTTAACCGACATAGACCATGGAGCTTGACATGGAATCCTGGTAATACCCTTACCGGATGAGGGGTCCCTACTTTGCCAAGGTAGGGTCATTCTTTTAGCCTTTACGTGGTAGAGACCACTAGCTAGTCCTATGTGGGCACATAGTTAAGGGATAAAAGTATTGCTTCTAAGTACTCTCATCTCAACTCACGAAGAAGCACCCATCTTAAGGGTTGCTACTAAATACTCACATCTCAACTAACGAAGGAGTATCCACCCATCTTCATATCCTCTTGGTGCTAGACATTACTCCCCCACGGAGTTAGGACTTTCATTTAGGGATAAGGATTGCTAATAAGTACTCTCATCTCAACTTAGAAGGAGTACTCATCCTAACCCAACATTCATTCATTTAGGGATAAGGATTGCTACTATGTATTCTCATCTCAACTCACGAAGGAATACCCATCCTAACCCTCATTCATTCATTAAGAAAGCTCTTGGATTCAAAGATGAGAAAACTGTTCATCTAGGAACCCCATTCATTTAAGGAGTATTTTATGAGACTATCCTTACAATAGACCCAACTTTCATTCATTAGCATTAACTCCTATTCTTTTCATTCATTTTTACATTCTTTCATTCATTCTTCACTAGGTGTGAGAGTAGGTAAACATAGTCTATCCTAGCCTCACCTTCATTATAAGTCATTCAAAGAAGACAACAACCAAGCATAACACATAAAGTCTCTACACAAGGTCTCCTTCCATGCTCATAGACACAAATTCACATCATATCACATTACCTTCACATAATCAACATTACTCAAAACAACAATCATCCAACTTTGCCTACAAGGTTATGATCACAACATGCTTATAAAGTAAACACCTCCCCACTTTCAAAGGGATCAAACCTCACAATTCTAACATCTACAAGATATATATAAAATACTAGAATCAATAATCTATTCACAACTTCATCATCATTATAAACCTTAGGTCACAATTGTCCATTCAAGGCCAACATCCAATATAACACAATTGACCATCAATTCCTCATAATTCAATATAGAAAAATACATAAATCAATAGCCCATAAAAATCTACACATTAATATCACATTATTAGCTCATAATCAATAGACCCACTTTAGACCCAAAAATTAGGATTTCAAGATATGCAAGGGTTCATGGAGTTTTTGACCTTAAAACCATCAATATTAACATAAATCATCATTTGAAATACTTTCATGCAAGAACCCAAGCTTAGAATTGAAATTGGGGTTTTTAGTGTTTTTGAAAAACATTGTAATCACTTTGATTTGGCTCTTTGATTGAAAGGAGAATCAAAGATAAAATCCCCATACCTTTGTGATTAATTTTCCTTAGGAATTTGAAGGAGAAGTCAGTAGGAACCCATCCCCTAGCTTGAAGCTTCATCAATGTTTTCCATGGAGTTCTAGAGAGAGAACTTATTTAAGAGGGAAGGTTCAATTTGGATAATGAGGTTTAATTCTAGGTTTTGGGGTTCTAATCACTTAAAATACCCTAGAATAGATAGAATAACCGTTTATAATAATTCCCCAAAGTACCCAAAGTACCCAAACTACCCCTCACTTAGTTGGACCTTTTAAACAAGTCAAACTTGAGTTTTATTTTCACAGATTTCGTCGGGAAACATGTCCGCGACGCGGAGGTGTTCCCAGAATGTTCTAGAAATTAAATTAGAGATAGAAGAGTCTGCAGCAAGTCCGCGATGTGGAACACATTTTTGTCCCTTGGTGGAGCTAGTCTGCAACGCGGACGTGCTCCCTCCATGCACATTCTCAAGCTACCTTGGTAGCTTGTTTGGCCAAGGGTTGGGGTCCTCCTTGGGGACCCTTAGGGTGGTCCCGGGGAGTCGTACCCAAATGTTTAGACCCTAAAAACATTTATTAAGACACTAGGATCACCTCCACTAATTTTAGACTCCAAACAACACATAAAAACATGAACAACATACTAGAACACACCTACACGTAAAAGACTAGTTTCCGAACGTCTTGGTCGTCCCTTGACGTTTGACTTCCAAACTCTTTAAAACTGACTAAAAAGGCTATTATTCACTATTCTAACAAGTTATTAATGCATAAAACCCATGTGAGGCTCTACTTTATCCTAATTTATTTTTTAGGGGTGGTACACTCAGTCGGATAAAACCCTTATCTAATAAGTCCTTTAATTGTTCCTTCAACTCCTTAAGTTCCATTGAGCCATTGTATAAGGAGGAATAGATATAGGTTAGGTATTGAGCAGAAGGTCAATCCCAAAGTCTATTTCCTTTTCGAGATGAATAGGAGTTTCAGACTCCATATCCCTTACCCTCACTATATGGTAGACACAACCCTTCGAAATCATTTTCCTAGCTTTTAGGTAGGAAACAAATTGACCTCTAGGCATAGTATTTCCCCCTTTCCACTCAAGGATAGGCTCATTTTGATCACCCCATCTCATTGTGCCTTTCTTTTATGTTTGTGACTATTGTATGGGTTGCGTCCCAAGATTTACTTCTTATGTTTAGATGGTTTGAGACAATGTCATGTTAGAAATTTTTAATATTGTGGTTTTGATATTATGGTATTTGAAGTGGTATATGGTAAACATTTTAATATTTTTTATATTCGGTACGGTATTTGGTGTTTAAAAATAACATACCCAAATATTGAATACCATACCAATGTATATAGTTACATAAATCTATATCCTCATCATATCATAGTATATATCATCATGTTATAATATCATATATCATCACATATTATTGAAAGTGGGAAGCTCCAAAGTAAAAATATTGAATTATCGTTTTACCTTTATGCTAAATCCAAATGTTATTAAAATATTTAATTAATTAAATAGTAAATAGTAGAATTTCTACAAGGTTTTGAGTTGATATACATGTGAGTAAAGCAAATAGAAAAAAATTAAAGATAATAGTTATCCCTTTAAATAGATACATGTACGTGTTTCATCTTCCAAATTAATTTATGTTCTTAATTAATGTTTGTCTTTAATTTGTTGTAATACTTGGTCTTTCAACTTTGTAAGTGAATCTTCATATTCTAAAGCTATATTTTTTCCTATAAATACAAATCTTTCAATAGTATTTCCATAGAAAGATTTATATGTGATACAAATTTTGTGTGTGGCAAACTAGAGATGCTTTAATCAATTGATGAAAATTTCAAGACAAGAGGATTTGTATCAAAATTACAAGGAATAATGTGATTATAGGGATGAATAACACTTCAATTACTATAATATCAGAGCTTTATGTATTTTGTTTTTTTTTTTACTTATTTTCCAAGATTAGAACTATGATAAGACCCCTCCATTTATGTAGTTGAGTGTCAGTTCCATTAACTTATCTTCCGAGATTTTTTATCTCTTTTTTTTATGGTCAAAGGTTGAATGTTTATTACTATAGCTTTGTTTCAATGTACATTATTAATAAAAAGTAGGGAAAAGATTGTCGTAGAATTTTTGTATTTTCGTTGGTAGCCTAATGCAAAGCTTGCTCCTTTGATATTCTTTTCTTTGTATTTGTAATTTCATTTTAAGAACATATTTGATTGAAAAATGTATTTTATGCTATAGAAAATAAAACAAATAGAATCATAATAATAGTTTGTAAGGCATGTAAAAACAGAGAGATTATGCCTATAAGATATTCTTATTTCAAATTACTAATAATTACATTTCTTGCACGTTAAATTTTAAATATTTGTAAATAATTATTCTTACATGTTCTTGTGGATAAATCTATATTTTTGGATAATTTTTATTAAAATTATCATGAGATTCAAGTCCCAAAGTCAAAAAAAATGATATACCAAAATGCTTAAGAAGTTAGAAGATCTTTTAACTCCGACCAAATATTGCTCCTATTATATTTTTAACAAAAAAAATGTAAAAATATATTTTAACAAACTTTTAATTGTAAAAATATTAATATTGTCATTTTGGCTCTCCACTAAATTAAAATCTAATTTACTTAATTAAATATTATTATTTTAAATATATAATGGCATAATTTAAATACCACCCATTGCACTTTAATTTTTTAGTTATTCCCTTCTAATTAAGTCTCCTTAGTTATAAATTTGAATTACTCAATTGCATTCTACTTAATGAGAAGGAAAATTTCATCTTCTACTAATTAATGTCAAACATTTTATCTTCTTGAAATGTGTATCCTGTAACTATTAATTTAATTTCAACATTTTTTATTTATTCTACGAGATAAGAGAGACATCTTAAGGAAGTTAATCATAAGGTAGTGTGCCTCTATGTTTGTTTTTGCTACTTTATTTTATCTTTTAAAACAAATATAAAATTTATCTATCGAAATTATAATAAGTGGAGAACTAAATGCAAAAAACTTTTTTCTTACGAGTAAAATATACACCATAAACATTTACTACCTATTCACTTTTAATTGTCATGATTTTCTTTTTAGAGTCAAACAATTAGTACTTTGACTAACATTGTATGATGTATTTTTTTTATCATATTGATATGCAAAAAAATGTCAATTTATAGTACTTTTCATATCTTTTCTGAATATCTAAATTTTATTGCTTAAAATATCAAATTAATGTAATATATATTCATTTTGAAAATTAGTCAAGTTGAATTTCTAAAAACGCAACATGACAATTAAAAGTGGACAGAGGGAGTATCATTTTACTTTTCATATTTTTATTGTAACTCAAATACTATTTTAAAAGAAATTATGTGATTTTTCAATAGTTAATATTCATAGTTATGGAGTACACGTGCAATGCACGTGCCTAAATACTAGTATTATTAAAATACTAACAAATATGCAACCTAGTATTTGTATAAACTAAATATTTAGAAGTTGAAACTTTGACTATTCAATTTTTTTATTGAAATGTATTTGAAATGTAATTGATTAGCAAAAGGAGTTGTTTGTACTTTATTTTGAATATATATCTCTACATGTGCAATGTGTTAGTATGATACAATTGAAACCTTTTTATAATTGTCAAAGTAATAATACTCTATTATACGAGTATATATTAGTCGAAAAATGAATAAACTATGGTTAAAGATTTGTCATGCTGTAGAATACTGAAACCGAACTTCAATATACCAACCATGTTGTAATGACCCGATCGTCCATTTCAGTTTTTCCATCTGATATCGACCCCGAGTCATTTTTGATTGAGTTTGAAAAGTTGGTTTTTAACTTTGAGTTAAAAATTGAGATTTTTGGTAAGTTTTGAGTTTGAAAGGCTAAGTTGTTAAGAAAGTGGTTTTCGATGTCTATTGAAGTTTCAAGTTTCGGAATAGGATCCCGTTGATTCCATCAGTCCCAAAATATGAAATCTGATCCATGAGAGTTGTTGGTTTATGTTTTCGATTCCATTTTAGGATTTGAGGTCCTAAGTTGTGAAATTGTGGAATTTAAGTCTTTGAGTGACTTTGGTCAAAATTCAGGTTTAGGTGCTCGGATCGGAATTTTGAGAGTTATGTTCGATTCGAGGGATGATTTTAGGCCTAGGTGAGGTCTTGGTTGATTTTTTAGAGGTATCGAGTTTGTTTTAGCCACTTTAGGTGTGAGCTAGTTTCTTGTGATTTTCACGGTTGTTGGTGTAAGACAACCTGATTAGAGTTGGTTCAGGAGTCCTAAAGTTCAAGGCTACTTACGTTCACTAGGAGTGTGTATAATCCAACTCTACTTGATAAGGTAGATATAGATAGGGTCAAGGACTCTAGTTTGCTATATATATTTTCTTATTGAATTGTAACGTGCAATCAAGAGAAATAATAGCTTAACAGCCATACATTGTATTCTCTATATATTCTTCATGGTATCAGAAGTCTAGGTTCAATTAAGAACAAACGATCTTGAAGCCTTTTTTTTTTCTTCCTTACAAAACAATACGTTATGGCAACATCCTCCAGCACCACTTTAGCCCTCTCTCCCTCTTTATTGCACCAACTCATTGCAATATCCCCAATTAAACTAAAACCTTCAAACTATATTGTTTGGAGGACATAACTCCTTCAACTAATGCAAGCCCTGAAATTTGACAAAACTCATCAAGGACGACCTTTCGCCTGAGACTATAGAAAACGAGAAGGAAGAAAATATTAAACTTAAAATTCGTTGAATGGCAACAACCTGACATTCTTGTAAGGAGTTGGATGTCTGGAACAATGACAGAAGATTCAATGTTTCTCATTATAGGATGTTCAACCACAAAACAACTATGGGATTGTCTTGGGGATACTTACCTTCAAGCAAGCAAAGATAAGGAATTTCAGTTGAAACAACAGCTTCAAATTGTGATGCTAGGGTCCAAATCCGTTGATGAATATATCAAGGAGTTTAAGGGAACTTGTGACAACCTCATGGCTATCCACAAGCCATTGGATGAAGATACCAAAGTAATTAATTTTGCTAGAGGTCATATTGGGTAAACCACCATATCCCACTTTAGGCCAATTTGTGACCGCCCTTATAGGGTTTGACACGAGGGAAAAAGGAGACAAACAAACGACACAACCTACTCTTGATCCAACTATGACCTTCATTCCACAACAGACTCATGGTAGAGGTCGTGGAAACTCTTTCAGAGAAAGACGAACTCAAAGATGCAGAGGAAAAAGAGGGGGATTTAATCAAAGTCAATTTCATACACAATCACCAGGACCTAATCAGCAGAATGATAATTCCAAAAATAATCCTTGCCAGATTTTTGGAAGGACAACCATATAGCGCTCTCTTTGTTTTATAGGTGGGATTATTCTTATCAGGCACAACAGGAAGTACCACAGACTCTCGCAACTATGTCACTTGATAATCAACCAAATAATCATCTATACATGGATTCAGGTGCTAGTAATCACATGGTACACTCCTCAGGTATTCTTATGAACCCTTCTATATCTAAGGGAATTAATTCGGTTATGGTAGTCAATAGTGATAAATTACCTATTACATACATTGGAGATAAAAATATTGGAGAAAAACTTCGTTTAAAGGATGTTTTTGTTGCGCCTCGACTCAAAAATAATCTTATCTCTGTTAGTAAATTTGTTAAAGATACTGCTTGCTCTCTTAAGTTTACTGACAAGGGTTTTGTTGTTAAGGACAAGAGAACAGACATAGTTCTGGCAAAGGATAATAGAAGATATGACTTGTATGCTCTGGAACAAAGTCTACATAAAGCTTTGATAACTACGAAAATAGAGAAGAACTCGGAGACAATTTGGCATCAAAGACTAGGACATCCACACTCGAGAATTCTTAATTTTTTGCATAGTAATAAGATGATTGATGTTAGGACTTGGAGTGAAAAAAATTCAGTTTGTAGTAGTTGTCAAATAGGAAAAAGTTGTAAGCTACCTTTCCAAGTTTCTAATAAAAGAGAGCTTGAGCCATTAGGTAAAATACATTGTGATTTATGGGGGCCAGCCCCTGTTACTTCTTCTCAAGGAATAAAATTCTATGTTATTTTTTTCAATGATTGCACATGATTTAATTGGATCTATCCCCTAAAGAAGAAATCTAATTTTCTATCCATTTTCATGACCTTTCACAAGTTAATAGAAACTCAGTTTTCCAAGAAACTTAAAAGTATTTAAATGTGATGGAGGATGAGAATTCAACAGTTTGAATTTTATATCTTACTTGGCTTAAAATGGTATCACGAGACAAATTTCTTGTCCACATACTCCTGAAACAAAATGGAGTAGCTGAACGAATATATAGACACATTGTTGAGACTGGTTTGACTCTACTTTTTAATGCGAATCTACCTTAGTTTCTTTGGGTTGAAGCTTTTATGACTGTAGCATTCCTAATCAATATAATGCCTACATCTGCATTGAGTATACAATCTCCATTCTTGAAGTTACATGGAAAGAAACCATACTATAATGCCTTGAAGGTTTTTGGATGTAGATGCTTTCCATATCTTAAAGGGAAGAATACAAATAAATTTCAACCCAAAACTTTTCCATGTGTGTTCATCGGCTATAGCCTACTTCACAAAGGTTATATATGCTATCACCTGCAAACAAGGAAAGTTTTTATCTCAAGACATGTAATTTTGATGAATTTGTCTTACCCTATGTGTCTACTAGAACTGATTTGTCTACAGATTCAGATAGTTCATATTTTACTACATTCCATGAATTTTCGGAGCATCAAAATGGACACTCTTCGGTCGTTACTCCTCCAGATAACTCAACTAAATGTTCTATCCCTCCAACAACTGATTTTTTTCATGAATTATCCCTTATGCAGCCAATATCCTCTGACTTGCAACAGTTAGGACCATCAAATACCTGTGTCCAACACTACAGAATTAGCACCTCATGCAGTAGCTACACCTGATAACCAATTGTATCATAGTCCCAACACATTATCCCCTTTTACATAATTAGAAGCCAACTCTTCATCACTTGACCAATCAATTGATGTTCAAGACTAAACACACACCCAACAAATCACTAACAATACCCACCACATGCTCACCCGAACAAAATCTCATGCCATGACCAACCCCACGTTTCATACCCTCTTCACAGCTTCCATCAAACCCGATATTGTCGAACCAAAATCGCTCAAAACATTTGTGTCCAGGCCCCATTGGTTGGCTGTTATGCATGACGAATTAAATGCTTTGGAATTAAATGAAACTTGGACATTGGTTCCGCGGCAACCCGATATGAATGTTGTTGGTTCTCGATGGGTTTTCAACACAACTCAAACCACACAACTCAAACCTAATGGTTATGTTGAATGGTTCAAGGCTTGCTTGATTACGAAAGAATACAATAGCGAAGGAGTCGAATTCAAGTGTGTGGACTATTTCTTCTTGTGAGGGCACTTGTTTCATGATAGATAAGTGATGTTATTAACTTTCTTTGATGAGAGTAGGAGAGCAAACTTAAATTTGATGAGTTCAAAGTCCTTCGTCGAGGTTAGGAGGTTAGGAGGTTTGTTGTTTATTTGGATGACTTGCATAATGATTGAGAAGTCTACTTGATGTTTTGAAATTGGTATATGACATAATTGTTTGTATTAACCAAAGTGATGACATTGCTAGTATGATTTTTTTGGGATGAGTTTTAGTGTTTGCTCGAGGACGAACAAAAGTTTAAGTGTGGGTGTTGATGTGAGACTAAAAATACATATTTTTAATCATTATTTCCTCACATTTATTATTTATATATGTCCTTTATGAGCATGAATTTTATGAATTGTGCTAAATGGTGTATTTTATTTGTAGGAGTAAATTGACGTAAAGTTGAAGAAGTTTGGAGCTAAAACGAATTAAAGATGGAAGGTTGAAGAAGGAAATCAAGCAGGCAGCTTAATGAATTAAATTTAATATAATATTATATAAAATATAAAGTTGCAGCGTTCAAATTGAAAAAAGAATATGCTGCCACGTGGCAGTCATTGAAGGCATCTCCAAGACTCCAACTATTGAAGGCGGCGGAAGTCTAAGGCGGTTACTGTTCACGCGTAAAACGTAGGAATTCAATTCTGTTTGGGTTTTAATTTCCTAATTTGTCTTGAACTCAATTATTTTATTTTAGGGTTCCTACATCTATAAATAGTGCATAGAAATAATTATTAGAGGAGGGAGCCAAGAACCAAGATACAAGACATAATATAAATTTTCTTCTAGCTTAGGAACTTTGGAAGAGCCGCCGTGGAGGCCGGAGAATTGTGGTTTATTCTTTCTTCTCCTTTATTATTTATTTGTATTCGTGATTAATAAAAGATATTTTAGCTATTGTTCTTAACTTTTTATGATTAACACAAGCATATTTATTTTAATAAATTTTGATTGTGTTTTTGAGATAATGAGTAGCTAACTTTCATAACTAGGGTTGTGGGAACCATGAGCGATTAACAAAGTATGAATAGTAAATAAGCAATTCTTGACTAGTATTTTGCATGCATTGATAATTCTTTCGTTTAGAAGTCTTTTTAACGGTAGCCAACGTTAGAACTCGCCTTGTTACTACTTGCCGGACCAAGGAGGTAATTAACAAAAAAAGAATTATCAACATAGATTTAGTGTGATACTATCTAATAGGCTAGTGTTGATTGGTACGAAGTAATAACTAAGACAAACATCGATTATGATGTCTAATATGAGGTAAAGGTAAGGGTTAGTAAATTATACACACGTAGCCGGACCAAGGTGCGGGGTGAAATTCTCTAGATGCCGGACCAAGGATTTACAGATACCTAACTTATCACTTTGCATGTAATACACTAGAAAAGGATTACTATTATTAGAATTACTGCGTTATGAGCTTATGGGGAACACATTCCTAGTTACTTTTAATAATCTGAATATAAATAAATACTTAGTTCAAAGCTATCTTTTTATTGTTTTTATTTTATTTTATTTCAATTTAAATCCCTCATTTTTATAACGACTATCGAGTTAAATATTTACTATTGACAATATTCTTCCATATTCTCTGTGGGATCGACCCCAACTCATAGTTGGGTAAATATATTGCTTACGATCGTTTATATTTCTTTTCAAGAAGTATATTTGAACGTTATCAACCTTCAATCATATTTTGCCATGAAAAATATGGGAAGCCTTCACTACTTCCTTGGTATTGAGGTTCACCATGACGAGGATCGTCTTTTCCTAAGCCAGAGCAAGTGTGCCTCTGATCTTCTTAAATGCACAGACATGTTGGCTGCACGTGCTATTCAGACCCCTCTCTCACAAAAACATACTCGTCATGACTTGGCGGGTTCACAAGACATTATTTCTTTTGCATAGCGAAGTGTCATTAGAGCCTTACAATACATGACCCTCACTCGTCCAGATATCTCTTATGCAGTTAACCTTTTGCAGTTTATTTAATGCCCCACAACTATACACTGGTCTAGCGTCAAACATGTGTTTTGATACATTGTTGGTACTCTACATTAGCCCTCCGTATCTCTACCAAGTCATCTCTTAACTTGGTAGGATTTTCTTACACCGATTGGGTAGACTTCCCCCTAACTCGACGGTCCACATCAGGCTTGTGTAATTTTCTTGGTTCTAATTGTAGCAGCTGCTCTTCAGAGAAGCAACTTATTGGGGCAAAGTCGTTCATTAGTGTCTCTTGCTGCTGAACTTACTTGGGTGATCTATCTGCTCAAAGACATTCGCATCTCACTATCCCATCCTCCACTACTTTTCACGGACAACATTAGTGCCCTTCACCTCACGTCTAATTCATTTTTGCATGCTTGAACAAAACATGTGGAGCTACACTATTATTTTGTGCGAGAGAAGGTTATCCAAGGAGCTATGGTTACCAAGTTTATCCCTTACGCACTTCAATTAGTTGACATATTCACTAGGCCATTGTCGAAGATTAAGTTTCAAGCCCTACGGACTGAGCTTGGCATTGTTCATCACCCCAACTCCAGCTTGCGGGGGGATGTAAGACAACCTGATTAGAGTTGGTTAAGGAGTCCTAAAGTTCTAGCCTAGTAAGGTAGATATAGATAGGGTCAAGGACTATAGTTTGCTATATATATTTGCTTATTGAGTTGTACCATGCAATTAAGAGAAAGAATAACTTAATTGCCATACATTGTATTCTCTATATTTTCTTCAGTCTGGTCAAGACCTCTAGCTGAAGGCGCTGCTAATGGAGCTGGTAGATCTGGATGTGGAACTGGAGAGATCTATCTATGCAAAGGGAAATCTATGGCTTAGTGACATAACGAACCACAGGCAAAACAACACGAAGATGATCTTCTCCCAAAAGAACAACCACCACGACCTGAAGTACCAGTTTGGGACCCATGACTCTGGCTAGAACCAACCTAACTCAGGACATACCAATCGCCGTCTGAACTCTACAATAAGGCCTGAACAAGCCGACTAGGTTGACCCTGCTGAAACTGTTATTGTGCCCTATCATATCATGTGAATCTCTAGGCATGGAATTACTATACGTACCCTCATATCAAGCTCTCTTCTCTCTACCCCTTTGGCCTAAAGATGGAACTACTTAATAGTGCGGGCATGATCAATAATATCTAGAAAGAAGAGACATATTCAGACCATAGATTGAGCCTCAATCCGTAGCTACATTCTCAAACCACAAAAAAAGTAATGAACCCTCTCCTCCTTAGTAAGTAGAATCATGGTAGCATGGATGGAGAGCTAGTGAAATCTCACTTTGTTCTCAGACACTGTCATAGAACCCTGCTCCAACCGAGAGAACTGATCCATGAGGTGATCTCTCATGATGCCAGGAATGAACCTGTAGCGACCCTAAAAATAGATAGGTGAAACTAGAGCCTAACGTATGAATTTTTAAAGTTTAAGCATAAATTGGAAGTAGTCACTTTTGGAAAAAAAGTTCTGAAACTGGAAATTGGCTAAGTTCAAAACCTGGAAATTTGGTTAAGTGTGGGAAATCAGTGAGTTTTTGGCCAACTTTGAGCAGTCATAACTCCTAGCTCAGGATGATCCAGGAGTAGTTCCAGTTATGTTTGGAAATCCCTTGGAACGATCTTTCCAACGCCACTGAGTTTGCTCGATTCCGAGTTCGTATGAGTGAGTTATGCCCTTTGAAAGTTGGGCAGTTGGCAAGGAGTCCGTCCGGAAATTTAAGGGCATTTTGGTCATTTCACAAATCTTTTCTTTTGAGGTTATATTATTGTGTTAGGCTGATTGTGGATCATTTTTTTGTTCCATTTTAAAAGAGTAAGAGTTAGGGTTCTTGAGTGAAGAAGAGAAGAAGAGAGGAAGAAGAAGAAGAAGAAGTTGGAGCTAGGGTTGAAGATTTTGAGTTCTTTCTTCTTCAATTTTTCGTGGGCTTTCAACTTAGAGGTATGGTGACCCTTGATCCTTGATCAATCTTTCTTTCAAGGAGTCCAATCAAAAGGGTTTCAAAGAACAAAATCTCAAATTCTAATCTAAGCATGGGTTCATTGGCAAAACGTTTTCTAAGCCATTATATTGATGAATTAATATTTTTTAAGATGATTTCGTATGGAATTCCTTGAAGAACCCATGTTTTCCCTAAATTCCTAAATTTGCTTATGAAGTGGGTCTTTTGTTTATGATTCAAAGTTTATGAAATTGTGTTTGGATTGGATTGTATTAGTGACTCTTATGATTTTCTACATCTATCTATGATGAATTGATGATGTATGGATGAATTGAAAGTTGTGGCCTTATGGGCAAGTTATGGATGAATTCTCTTGTGGTAAGTAAAATAGTTGGGACTTGAGTGTTGTTGATTATGGCTTTGGAAGATGGTAAGTTGGCTTAATCTCTTATTATGGATAAAATTGTTCTTGCTTAGTTTGATCCACTTATGGTGGAGGTGTTTAATTATGGAATGTATTATGAACATGGACTTGAATGCATTATCTATTGAATTAAAGTGTTATCAAGTTATGAAATGTTATTGTACTATGTGAAGGTATTCTTATGGTTATAAGGTGATCTTGTACAAAGTGTTATTGTATTGTATATTATATATATAAATGAGGCTATATATAAAGTCCTATATGAAGCTATATGTAAAGTTTTATGTGAAGCTTTATGTGTGAAGGTATGATGTGAATGAGTTTATGTGATCTTGTGATGATCCTATGTAAAGTGGATAGCATTGTGATTTAAAGTATGATTTTTCTCATGATGTATATATGAAATGATGTTGGATTATGAAGTATCCTTAGATGATAATGTTGTGACTTGGTTGGTAGACTAAAGTGTCTCTCCTTGTTACTTAAAGTCTTGAATGCATGAATGTGTGAAGTGGGCTAGAACTAAGAAATGGTGCCCTTTCTATAAATGCTAAAAGAGGAATTCTAGGCCAAGACTTGAATCGGCAAAACTAAGAAATGGTGCCCTTTCATAAGTCTAGCTTTCCTTAAGTAAATGTATAACCTTGAAGGATGGGCCTTAGGGCGAAGTTCCCTTCTTGAGTGAGATGATAGACTTAGAGATGGATGGAGCCGGAACGGCATGAAAATCCTTATCTAAGAAAGTCAAATGAGCTATCCTTATGAACCTTGATCGGCCATGACTTAGAGATGGGGCCTTTCTTGGGAAGAGGTACTATGAGTTGGTTGAACTAGAAAAGGAACCCTCTCTAAGTACATATGTGATTGAATACTCTATGGGAAACAAGGCTAGCACCGAGTGGATGTGGTTAGTAAGGTGGCCTAGTTGAGTATGAGATTAGGCACAATGAACTTCCTTGGACATCCCCTAAACCATGTGCCTACATGGGTTGCTTACTAGTTCTACCTTTGGCAAGTAGAACAAGCTCTACGGAGTAGGATAGACTCCAGATTCCATGCCTAGCTAGTATGGTCTATGTCGGTTATGCCTATTCCCATCATGTGGGATATGCACTCTAGTTATTGGATAGGTTCTACAACGTGTAGGTAGTAGTATGGGATGCTATTTACACATGGCACGAGTAGGCTTTGAAAATACTAAAGTGAATTCCCTAAGTCTAACGACTATTATGTGAAAGTCCCTTTATGTGCTTGAATGTCTCCTAAATGGTTTCTTAAAGAATGTTGGTCTATTGATGTTATGTTATAAAGGAAGTGTCCTTATCGAAGGTAATCTTGAGGAACACTTAAGTGTGCTTGAAGAGGTTGTATGGGCGGTCACTTCTTGTCTCACTCAAGTGTGTCTTAAGGTTATATTAGGTAGAGGTCCTACGGTAATGAAATGGCGTGTGTTCTTTTAAAGTTAAGCATGGATTGTATATGAATATATGTTGAGTATGTATATGGTTGGCTATGGTTTTATATGTGAACATTGACTTGTATTATGTCTCTTATACTTGTGAAGTGAAGGTTTTATCAAAATAATATGAAAGCATTTATTCCTTGTAAATGTCCGTTTTGGCATGTTTTTGCATGGTCATCATACTTAGTACTTAATTGTGCTAATTCCATATTTCTCTATTTTCTACAAGTGTAGGTTCCGGCAAGTGAGCGGGTTTTGTAGTAACTTGGGATTTGAAGTTCTTCCTAGATTTTGTGGTATGTCCTCATATGTCGAGGGCAAGACTTTTCTATTCTAGTTTTATGATAAGATTCTTGTAATAGACTTAATAGACTTCTTTTGATTGTAAAGGGCCGTGTCCCTAGTATGTTTTCACGTTTATGTCTAAGATGGCTAAGAGACTTAGTATTCCGCTTGTGTACTTTTGAATGATGTTTTAAAAGTGGCATTTGAGTCTTATGGGATTTTATTTAAAGAGTTTTTAATTCCGCACTATTTACATATCTAATGTGATGAATGCTAAGGGCTTGTATGAGACCTCCGAGAGGTCGAATACGCATGTTACGACTTGGGGGTGCTCTCGGGTCGTGACAGAACCTGACCAAAAAGGGCTCAAAAAAATCAGTCCAAGTGACCAAAGGAGACCCATCTACTCTAGTCTCAATAAATGTAAGCCAACATTATGCCCATCAAGCTGATACGTAGTGAAGTTGGCTCCTCTTGACTCCATAAGACCTAAGGTATGAAGATCCTCACAGGAAGTAGTTAGAAACTTATGGGCATCCTCATCTACAACCCTGAAAAACCTCATAGGTGAAAGCCTCAACAACACTCCAAGCATCTTCTACTCTTCTAGTGGCATAGCTCCGACCGCAATCACGGTTGGGCACCCTCGGGTGGTACCTGCTCCTGAGTTGCCTCTACTACAAGTTGTTCTTGCTAATTAGGTACTATTGTAGGTGTTGGTATTGGTGTTGGTGCTCGGGCTTGCTACAAATCCTCAAGTACTGTCAAAAGATGAGTAATGGTTGCCTCGAGCTCTGGAGCCATAGTTAGTCCTAGTGGTGGCTAAGCTAGTCCTGGCCCCATCAGCTTCTCTGGATCATAGGTCGTAGGAGGATTCGCTACTAAATCTGAACATTGCTCTCTAACTAGGGGTGGTTCTACACCTCGAACTGGAAAATGAGATTGGCCCATACCCGGATCCACATCGTGATGCGTACAAGCTATCCTGTGAAACAAGTGAGATTCCGAGAAACCAAAACACACAGGCTGCACGAAAGTGATACAAAAGAGAGGAATTCCTAAAGACACTTTGTAGCCTCTCAAAGATAGGACACAAACGTCTTTGCACCAATCTATAGGAATCTACTAGGTATTAGCTTAGTACAAGTGAGACTGGTGAACCTGGGGCTCTGCTAGCAACTTTTCATGACCCAACTTCATAAGACATGATGGCACCTACTAAAATCCAACAGAAGGTAAGCCAACTCGTACTCAGAACAACAAGTAGTGAGTACAAGGGTAGAATTAAGAAAAAAAGTATACTAATAATGAGAAAACACAAAAATGGAAAGCAAACCCAAAACTATATACAAAAGATACCCTTCTAGAACCTAGAAATTATGAGTACAGAAAAAATACAAGTCCCAAAAGTGGACCACAACAAGCTGTCTCAAAGGCAAAAGGCAAGTTAACATATATATACAAGGACACAAACAAATCCAGGACACCAAGTGCTCACCTTCATCTTTGATATCCCCAAGCTACAAAATATGGCACGAACGATCACAGGTAGTAGCTAGTACTAGGACCTGCATTATGAGAAGATTTAGACTGTAGTATAAGTACCAAAACTCAGTAGGCATCATAGGTCGACCAAACAAGAAAGGTAAAAACAATCAATAAGATAGAATCTAGAAAGAAATAAAAGTCAAAGCGGATATAAAAAGGAAGGCACGTGATCATACCGACAGTAAATCTAAATATATATATATATATATAAAAACTAAACCCTAATAGACCCCATAAGCAGAAGGAACACTCATGCGCAGGTCTAAATAAAACCCAAACGGACCCCATAAGCCCGACATATACACAGAATAGCTAAGTCTACATGACAGAAGAGTAATCCAGATCTGAATCCATGAACCACTCAACTCTAAGCCTAGCTAGCAAGAGTGACAATCAAATCAACTAAAATCTCCCACCCCAACTAGCAAGAGTGACAATCTTCTCAACATGTCAACTCACAACCAAGCTAGCAACAGTGACTATCAACCTAGGCCGCCCAACTGTCCACTCTCAAGGGGTTCAACCACCAAGCTAGCAAGAGTGTCGTGGGGGCGTGTGAATTCCGTGGAGGCTCTAAAATATCCAAGCCGCCCAGCCAACCAGCCCACTTTTAGTGTCACCAGCCCCACTACTAGCAAGAGTGCCCGGGGACATATCTCATTCAAAGAGGATCTAAGGTAGACTCCAAGTCACTGTGGATCAACATCCACTCCCGAAGATATCACAAAAGGCTTTCATCCTGAAGTTCTCAAACCCAAGAAAGCACACAAACTCCGGTAATGCAACAGAGCCGCACAAATGGGCAGAGGAGATAGAAAGTTAACAAGCAGCGCAAATTCCTAAGCTAAGGCTCATACTACCAGACCCAAGTCTACCATTCCGCTCTACAAGAATCTAGTCCATTCAAAATGACGTCTGGAGACATACCATAGTCACAAGATGCATGGGTCTAAGGCAACACTAGTCTATCCTAGACTAGGGCCAAAACATGCTCCAAAAACAAGTAACAAAACAAGTAGATCACATAGCATGATATAAAACACATAAAACCCTCAATCAATGTGGTACTACCCTCAAATCAATATTAATCAACCCTAGATCGTGTCTTCTAGCAAAAAAATAAGAAGTAACTGGGTACCCACCCCCAATTCACAATCATCATCATGAATTTACACATTCATGCTCAATCTAGATAGAAAGGAAGTCATAGCCAACCTGTAAGTCGACCACGCACATTTAAAATCCCAAGTCATGAGCTTTTGACTACTTAACGGCCTCTGAATGTTGCCACACTATCAAAAATAGGATCACAACATCAATAGGGACATTTAGATAGCAAAATCACCTAAAATGGAGACAGACAAATTTTTAGTCAAATAGGAATCGCGGGAGCCTTACCATAAATTATAGAATTGACTCCGCCAAAAGTTTCTACTTTATGCCTTAAACTTACGTACCAAAATAAAACACAATATGAGGCTCAAAAATCAACTAACACAAAAACACAAAAAAAACTCAATTCAAAAAGATGGGGCAGCATCTTCTGTGCTATCTTTATCTCAAACAAAGTGCCACCGAAATAATCCAATCACTCCAAAATGTATCCTCGACAACAGTGAGTGCGTGGCACTTTGAATCACCAAAGTCTGAATTAAAACGATGGAGAAAATGTGAAAATACTAATTGAGCCCATGCTCTCTTCGCGAGTAGCCTTAAATAGGCATTACGAACGACCGACGCGAAGGCGTGCGGACTGTCAAAAAGTGTCTGACAGTGTGCAATGCACGAATGTGGCACCCATGCCTACCATAGTGCATTCGAAACCTCATGTGCGCAACGAGATATGCTAATCCATCGGAAACGATATTTCAGACTCAAAAAAACCATCAAAATTCCTATCCAAGTTCATTTTGATGAAAAATGGAACCTAATTTGCATATAAAGTCAAGTTCCACTAAGGGCCTCGGAATCAGCTTGGAAGCCTTGAAACCTAAACGAAGGGTTGCTTTAGACCAAGCTAAACATTCCAGAGCTAACCACACTAAAGAAATTCTAATCCGAGCTTGTTTACTCAAAATGTTGACTAAAGTCAAACTTAGGCTTCAACTTAAAAATTAAAACGTCTCATCGCACACACTCGTGCTAAAAGCCTTGGGAATCATGGCGACTATGCTACTAGCCTAAAATGACCCTTATAGAGCTAATGGAATTGTCAGAATTGGATTCTGAAGTCATCTTCTGAACTTCACATCCAAAATAACCGTTCACAGTTCAAAAGCTCCCAAAATACTAAAACTCGCATAAAATTAAACAAACGACTAGGTGACCAAACTCTCAGTACCAGCAAGTCATAAATGATTTGGGGCCGCTAGAAAATGGCTCTAAATGACAAAAAAGAGGTATAAACACATAAAATCCTGAAGGTCATTACAGAACCCTAGCTTCTTTTTTTTCTTTCTTAGGTTGAGAGGAAATTGGTTTGGTAAGGTTTTGGGGAATTAGGAGAATGGGTTTGAAGTGGTGAGCTTTAGGGCTTCAAAGATTTAGATAGGGCATAGGGTAGAAGACAAAATGACATAGTATTGGTTTAAAATAGTTTGGAAAATACCCAAAAGGCCCTTAAAAGTAATTGTCGAACCCTTCTACGGTGACCGATTTTATACATATTGTCTTGGTCAATCGTAGAAAAGTTTAGAAATCTTAATTTTGGACCACTTTTGTCGAAACTTATCTAGGGCTCATAGATCTTCCTACGGTCCATAGATGGCATGAACGAACCCCAAGCTACAAAGATAGCATGAACAATCATTGTCGATAGCCGGTACTAGTACATGTATCACGAGAAGATGTTGAGTGTAGCATCAATACCAAAACAAGTTACTTAGTAGACATCATAGGCCAACCGAGCAAGAAAGGTAAAAACAATAAAAAAAGATAGAATCTAGACCAAAACAGAGGTCAAAGAGGATATAAAAGGAAGGCATACGAGCATACCGACAGTAAATCTAAGTGTAGCTAAACTAAACCTAAGTGGACCCCTATAAGCCTAGAAGGTACACTCATGGGCACTAAATAAAACCCAAATAGACCCCCACAAGCTCAACAAGTACATAGAATAGCAAAGTATAGAAGAAAGAAGAGTAATCCATATCTGAATCCAAGAACCAATAAACTCCAACACAGTTAGAAAGAATGACAATCAACTTAACCAGTCAACTCCGAGCCTAGCTAGAAAGAGTAACAATTACTCAACCAGTCAACTCCCAACCCAGCTAGCAGGGGTGACTATTAACCGAGGCTGCATAGCAATCTATTCCTAGCAGCGTTAACCATCCAGCTAGCAAAAGTACCTCAGGGGCGTGTCAACTCTGTAGAGGATCTCTGATATCCAGGAGGCCCAGCAAGCTAGCCCACTCACAGGGGCTTCAGCCGCCCAGCTAGCAAGAGTGCCCGGGGTGTATCCACTCTGAAAAGGATCTGAAGTAGGCTCCAAGCCATCTAGGATCGACATCCACTCCCAAAGATATCACAAAAGGCTCCTAGCCTTAAAAACTCTGATCTCGAGAAAGCACACAACCTCCGGTATCTCATTGGAGCGCAAAATTAGGTCGAGAAGAGAGAAAGCTAACAAGTAGCACAACTGCCTAAGCTAAGGCTCATACTATAAGACCCAAGCCAACTATTTCAATCTACAAGGACCTAATCCATTTGAAACGACGTCAGAGACATACCATAGTCATAAGGTGCACAGGTCTAAGGCAACACTAGTCAATTCTAGACTAAGGACAAAACATGCTCCAAAAAGAAGTAACGAAATAAGTAAATCGCATAGTAGGCTATAACACACATACAACCCTTTATTAGCATGGTACTACCCTAGAAACAGTATTCATCAACCCTAGATCATAGCTTCTAGCACGAAAATAAGAAATAACTAGGTACCCCCATTCATAATCATCATAATTGATTTACACATTCATGATCAATCTAGATAGAGAGGAAGTCGTAGTATACATGTAGGATGAATCACAAGGCCAGAGCTTTCCCTTATGAATGGCCTCTAAATACTTCCTCAATATTTAAAAAAAAATAAGATCATAACATCAATACGGTCATTTAGACAGCAAAATCACCCAAAACAGAGACGAACAGATTTTTAGAATCAAACGAAAATCACGAGATCCATGCCGGAAATTCTGGATTTGACTCCTTCAAAAGGTAAATCTATGCCTTGAAGTATGTCCCAAATAAAATAATATTCGAGATTCAAAAATTAGCTAACACAACAACACAACAAAAACTCAATTTAAAAAGATAGGGTAGCAGCTTTCGCGCTATTTTTACCTCAAATAGAGTGCCACCAACACAATCCAAGCACTCCACCACGTAGTCCTGACAACAAAGAGCGTGTGGCACTTAGAATCACCAAATCAGAGTTAAAGTAAGGGAAAATCGCAAAAATACTAATTGAGCATAGGTTGTCTTTGCGACCAGCCTTAAATAGGCGTGACGACCGAACGACGCAAACGCGCGTGCCAGCGCTCAGCCTAGAAAAGTGCATGATATGGTGCCTTCTGTACACAAATGCGGCCGAATGGTACAAACACGATCGTGCATCAGTTGACAACAAAAGGGCTAAGGCCATTAAAACCTCAATGGGGTGCTTGGGACTAGTTCGAAACCCTGTGCGCACAAATGAGATATGCTACCCCATCAAAAATGCTATTACATACTCAACAAAATAATCAAAATTCCATCTAAAGTTGTTTTGATGAAAATTAGGCCCCACACAATTTCTATTTTACGCCAAATTCCACAAAGGGTTACAGTATTAGCCTGGAAGCCTCAGAACCTAAATAAAGAGTCGTTCTAGACCAAACTCAACATTTCTGAGCTAACCACGCTGACCAAATTCTCATCTGAGCTTTTACTCAAATTGTTGACTAAAGTTAAACTTGGTCTTCAACTTGAAAGTTAAAATGTGCGGTTAAACGCAGCGCCTCAGGCTGAAAGCCTCGAGAGTTGTGTCAACTTTGCCACTAGCCTAAATGACCCTTCAAAAGCTGATGGAATCATCAAAACTGGATTCTAAGGTCATCTTCATGAAATTATGAAAAAAAATTCCGTTCAAGGTTTAAAAGCTCCCAAAAAACTAAAACTCGAATAAAAACAAAACCAACTATAGTGTGAACGAACTGTCGATCCCAGCAAGTCATAAATGACTTGGGGTCGCTACATAAGGGCTCTAAATTACAAATGGAAGGCATAAACACTAAAATGACATGAAGGTTATTATAACATCCACTACTGAAAAGGACTTTCGTCTACGAAAGTAAAAGTGAAGAAGTACCGAAAGGCTCAAACAAGCCAAGAAAATGCTCTCGCATATCATGATCAGTCTCCTAGGTAGTCTCCACAACTAGACGATGCCTCCAACGGACCTTAACCATAGGAATATATCTCAAGCGCTACCGCCAAACATCTCTAGAAAAAAGGGCAATTGGTTCCTCTACGAAGGTCAAGCGATCATCCAACTTTACTGCATCATACTAAAGCACATGCGACTCATCAAGAAATTATCGGTGCAACATCAGAACATGAAAGACTAGGTGGATAGCTGAGAATATTAGAGGAAAATCTAACCCATAAGCAACCTCTCCAACTATTCGAAGGATGTCTAAAGGCCCAATATACCTAGTACTAAGCTTGCCCCGCTTCCCAAATCTCATCACGCCCTTCATGGGTGACACACAACGAAAAACTCTATAACCAACTGAAAACCTTAAAGTTCATCGCCTACAATCAACATAGCTCATGTACCTACTCTGATCTATCTGAAGTATGTCTTGAATAACCCTCACATGTTCCAAAGCCTCCTGAATAAAGTCTTTTCCATGCAGTCTAGGCTTTGTAGACTCAAACAAACCAACCAGAGAGTGTCATTGCTGACCATATCAGGCCTCAAACGAGTTCATTTGGATGCTAGAATGGTAGCTATTGTTGTTAGCAAACTCCGGCAAAGGCAAGAACCGGTCCCATAAATCTCCAAACTCTAAAATACAAGCCTGTATCAAGTCCTCGGGAACCTGAATAGTATGCTCCAACTGACCATCAGTCTGTGGGTAAAAGGTTGTGCTAAGATCAACGGAGTGCCTAACTCATCCTGTAAAGTCCTCCAAAAGTTGGAAGTGAACTGAGCACCCCGATCTAATATAACAGATAGGCACACCATAAAGATGAACCACCTCATGAATGCAAATACAGGCTAACCTCTCGGCACTAAATGAAGAATGAGCAGGGAGGAAGTGTTACCCAAATACTATCAATACCTCTAGAAGTCTAAGGCAAACCCATCATAAAGTCCATAGTGATGCGATCCCACTTCCACCCCGGAATGGGTTATCTCTAGAACTCACCATCAGGTCTCAAATGCTCTGCCTTCACCTTCTCACAACTCAGTCAATAGGACACATAGTCTATAATATCTCTCTTTATGCTACCCACCAATAATGTTGCCTTAAATCATGATTTATCTTTGTGGTGCCCGGATGAATAGAATATCTAGAATCATGGGCCTCTCGAAGTATAAACTGAATCAAACCCCCAACTCTCAAGACACAAATACGACCTGCAAACATCAAAACCTCGTCTGAATCCAAGGTACCATAAATGGAATCACCCGCTAACACCCGATCTCGAAGTGTTACCAAGGACTCATGCTCAAACTGTTGGCTACGAATCTGATCAAGTAGAGACGACTGAACTCTTGCATAGGCTAAGACACATCTAGAATCTGATACATCCAACTGTAACATCTGATTAGCTAAGGAATGAATGTTCAAAGCTAAAAGTCGCTCCAAATAGATAAGAAGACTAGATTACCCATACTTATAGTCCTTTAGAAGCTCAATCCAACAACGCTACCATGAATTAAGATCCCCTTGGCTCATGATATACTAAAGACTCTTTTGATTAGTTATAGATCTCACAATGAACTCCATATAGGTAATGCCTATATATCTTAAGCACGACAACTACCGCCACCAACTCCAAGTCATGGGTAGGGTAGTTGCGCTAGTGTAGCCTAAGCTACCTCAATGCATACGCGATATCAAGGTCTCGCTGTATTAATTTACAACCCAAACCAACGTTTGATGCGTCACAATAGACTGTGAAGCCCTTACCCTCAACTGGTAGAGTCAATAGAGTAGCAGTAGTTAACAACTCTTTGAGATTCCTAAAGCTCAACTCACACTTCTCAGACCATTCAAAAGGAACGTCAATGCGGGTTAACCAGGTCAAAGGTACTGAAATAGTTGAGAAGCCCTCCATAAACCGTCTGTAGTAGCTCACTAAGCTTACGAAGCTAGGAACCTCAGTAACTGAATTCGGCCTAGACCAATCACGAATCGCCTCAATCTTCACCGGATATACCATGCTTCCATCCTTGGAGACCCTAGGCCCCAAGAATTCTATGGAATTAAGCCAAAACTCGCACTTTGTGAACTTGGCATAAAGTTTCTAATCTCTCAAAGTCTGGAGCACGAGCATCAAATGTTGCTTATGATCACTCCTACTCCATGAGTATACCATAACATCATCTATGATTACTATAAAAAACAAATCAAGGTATGGCCGGAACACCTACGTCATTAAGTCCATGAAGGCGGGAAAGGCATTAGTGAACCCAAAAGACATTACAAGGAACTCATAATGACCATATCGAGTCCTAAATGCGGTCTTAGGAATATCCACTGCCCTAATCCTCCGTTAATGGTAGCCCGACCTCACATTAATCTTTAGAAAAATTGTGGAACCCAGAAGCTGGTAAAGTAGGTCATCAATCTTAGGCATGGGGTAATGGTTATTCACCGTCACCTTTTTCAACTCACTACATCAAAAATGATCATTAGCGGCAATTAATTGTTAATTGCCGCTAAATATGTATTTTTAGAGGCAATTAGCACTCTTTGTATATGTCTCTAATGCCTTTAGCGACATTGGTTCTAATGGCACTTAACTAATGCCGGTAAAGACTTTAGCACTCTTTATTAATGTCAATATTATTGCCACTAAAAGTTGTTTTTATTGTACTGACTACCAATAATAATTATACATGTGCATCAAACCATCCTTCTTCTTCACAAATAGAATAGGAGGACCCTAATAAGACATACTAGGCCTGATCAACCTCATACCCAAGAGGTCATGAAGCTGAACACTGAGCTCTCTAAGCTCAGTAGGGACCATCCGATATGGTAGAATAAAAATACGCTAAGTACCCGGCTCAAGCTCAATCAAAAAGTCAATATCACGCTCTAAGGGTAGGCAAGGTAGGTCGATAGGAAACACATCTATAAAATCACGGATAAATGGAATGCAATCAACTAGAGGGACCTCCTTACTCACATCATGCACATAGGCAAAATAAGAAAAACACCCGCTAGCCACTAGCTTTCAAGCATGAAAAAAAAGATAACACCAGTTGATGTGCTGCTAATGGAGCCCTACTACACCACCAGGGGAACACCAAGTCTGACTAAGGTAACGATCTTAAATAAACAATCTAAAACCATACGGTGGGGAAATAACTAGTCTATACCCAAAATTAGATCAAAATCAACCATATATAATAATATAAGGTCATCCTAGGTGTCACTCCCCTTAATAGCAACTAAACAAGATCAAAACACCTAATCCACTACTAAAGACTCATCTATGGGGGTCGACACGCACAACGGTACTACTATATGCTCAAAACTCATACCCATATGAGAAGAATAATACACATAGACAAAGAATATGTGGAAATAGGATCAAATAAAGTTGAGGCGGGCTAAAGGCAAAGTAAATTGTACTTATGATCACATCATTTGATGCCTCTGCCTCTGCCCTCACTGGAACAGCATAGAAATTGCCATGTCCACCTCTACACTGACCATCTATCTTACCACCTGACCTGCCTCCTTATGGACCACCTCAAATACCCTTATGTACACTCAATGATCCTGATCCTAACCTCGACCTCTAGATGAAAGTGTTTCTAGTAGAGCTGTTAGAGCTAGTTATGGGACTAGAGTGATCCATCTATTAAAAAGGGCAATATCTAGCCAGTGACATAACTCACCAAGTCAAAACAACCTAAAGATGATCTAATCCCAAAAGAAAGGCCACCACGACCTGAAGTACTAGTCCGGGATCCATGACTCTGGGTAGAGCGAACCTTACTCAGGCCATACTGATCACCTCCTAAACTCTCCAATGAGGCTTAAGCCGTCGTCGATCCCTATCATATGAATCTCTGGGGTTAGAATAGGATCTATTACAGCCACCCTCATATCTAGCTCTCTTGTCGCTGCCCCTTGGGCATCACAATAGAGCTGCTCAATAGTGTGCGCACGATAAAAAACATATAGAAAGAAGAGACCCACTAAGACAATAGCACTGAACCCTCTCCTCCACAATTAAGGTCTTAACCGACAAAAAAAGCATTAAACTCTCTCCTCTTGAGTAGGTAGAATCATGGTAGCATGGCATGAGAGCTTGTGAAATCTCGCCTTATACTCAGACACTATCATAGAACCCTACTCCAACCTAGAGACTTGATCCGTGAGGTGATCTCTAATAATGTGAGGAATGAACCTGGCCAAACAAACCTCAAAAAACTTTGTCCAAGTGTTTGGAAGAGACTCGTCTAGTCTAGTCTCAATAAATGTACGCCACCACTGTCTGGTTGGCCCAACAAAATGATACACATTGAAGTCGGTTCCTCTCAACTCCATAAGAACCAAGGTATGAAGCTGCTCACAGTAAATAGTCAGAAAATCAAGGGGATCCTCATCTACAACCCTAAGAAACCTCGAAGGTGAAAGCCTCAAGAACACTTCAAGCATCTTGTGCTCCTTTAGCGTCATAGCACCGGCTCTAATCATGGGTTGGGCACCCCAAGGTGGTACCTAGGCCTGAGGTGCCTCTACTATAGGTTGATCCTGCTGACCAAGTACTGCTGCAGCGTTGATACTAGTGTTAGTGCTATGGCCTTCAACATAGCCCCAGTCATCGTTAAAAGCTGAGTAATGGCTTCCTCGAGCTCTAAAGCCATAGTTTTTCCTGGTGGTGTCTAAGCTAGTCCCATCCCCATCGATTTCTTTAGATCCTGGGCTGTAGGAGGATTCACCACTAGATCTGGACCCTGCTCTCTAACTAGGGGTGGTGCTACACCCCTACCTGCCAAGAGAGATCAGCCCCTACCCCGATCCACCTCGCGGTGTGTACAATCCATCCGGTGAAATAAGTTATATTCCAAGAAACCAATATCACACATGTTGCACGAAAGCAATACAAAAGAGAGGAATTCCTAAAGACACTTTGTGGTCTCATAAAGATAGGACACAAACATCTCTGCACTGATCTGTAGGAATCTACTAGGTATTAGCTTAGTACAAGTGATACCGGTGAACCTGGAGCTCTAATACCAACTTGTCATGACCAAACTTTAGGAGTAGAGACAGAAAAAGGGTCTAACAACACATATAGAGAAACATCAAACCTCATAGACACATATCGCGTCACAAAAGACAACGTAGCACTAGGATCAAGAAATTCATAAATATCAAGATGAAAGACTTTCAACATAACGACAACAACATTAGGAGAACTCTATTAATCATGTCAAGTTTGCAGTGCATAAAAATGGTTTTGCTTTGGAGCACTCAAATTTGAACCTCTAGGCAAAGCTTACCTACCATCCTTTCCCTTGTCCATTTTAGAAGGTTAATCTCTTAAGAGGTGACCACTTTTACCACAACCAAAGCAATTATCTATACCAATCAAGAATTTTCAAGAATGAATCTTTCCCCCACTTTTGGCATGCGGGAACCGAAGACCTATTTCCACCATCATTTCCTCCTTAAGGCTTAGGTTTACACACCCAATATTTGTTGAACTTAGGGACCAAAGCTTTTGAGGAACCTTGACAGGAAAACCTTTGTCATAACTTAGAACCACCAGGCCCATCGGACCTTGAATTTGAGAAGTCACCATAACCGGTCTTTGCCCTCTTCGCATCCCTTGACCTTTCCTTAAGCTTTTACTCTTTAATTTTTGTTGAGCATTAATCATTAAGGGGTCGTTTGGTAGAGTGTATTAGCAAATATAATGCATGCATTAATTATATGTATTAGTAATCCCTTGTTTGGTGCATATTTTCATGCTATGTATGACTAATGTTGGCATTAGTTATACACTCTATTGTGTATTGAGGAGTGTATTACTAATACCATAGATTTCTAGGTATGAGTAATGCAAAGTATTGAATACATGCATTAATATGGTTAAAGATCCAATTACCCCTCAAAAGTACTTTTACATCTTTTCCACCATAATTGTGAAGGATACTTTTGTAAATAAATATTTTTACACAATGCATACTATTTTTAATACACCAAACCAAACAATGCATAAGAAATAATTTATGCATAACTAATACAAGTATAACTAATACATACATTACTAATACACTCTACCAAACGACCCCTAAATGAGAAATGTCTATTTCTTTAATTAGTATGTATGTAAGACATTCCTTAACCACCATTTCAGACACTCCCGAAACAAACTTGCTCATCTTTGCTCTAGGATCGACAACCCTAGTAGGAGCATATCTGGAAAATTTTGTGAACTTCAAGGCATACTCAATCATACTCATATTCCCTTGGCGAAGGTTAGTGAATTAGGGAAGCATTATTGATAGAGGCTATGATATCACAAATATGTTTAGGATAAACCCCATAATCAGCTATATACCCAGATACCCATGATAGCAAGTCCTATTTTGTGTTGAATCCTACATAAATGATCGGTTCCGGACTAACTACATCTAGTTATAAATATCTACCATAGAGATGGGTTGCAGATGTTATGGGCCATAAATAAAACAAAGGAATGTGCGCATAGATAGGTCTACAAGAATGTCTCATACCAGAGTGGTCAAAAGTGGGGGCTGATCAAACTCTTTGGCCCACATAGGTAAAAATCTCTTTATTATAGTTGCATATGAGGCATAACATTCTCGCACCATGATAACACTATATAATCCCGACGGGTCAGCCATCCACTCACACATGTGCCTCTTCAATAACTCATGAATGGTTGGGATAGTGTGAAGACTCTCGGTAAGTACTCTTTGGTATTCAATGATCGGCTGAGCATTTCACTGGATCACATCCAAATATATATATGAAACATGCCCTCCACACACCCTTCATTCAGCTCCCCACCAATGCATATCAGTTGATAAGGTCTAGTGGCTAGTGGATCATGTACCTCTCTGGACTGGGATTCCCCAAAATTAGATTCAGAACTATATTGCGATTCGGAGCCTGACAGGGACTACAAGCCAGAAGCCGACTTTGCTTGTAAAGTAGCCTCCTGGCTAGAAGTTTCCGCTCCCTCTTCATACTGGGGAATTGAAATTCATGGAGGTGTGACTATATACATCGGGTCTAGGATCATCTCGAGTTGTCAGGAGCAATTTCTAGTGGTTTGAGGTACTATAGGTGAGTCATCTATCAAGTTTAAATTGTATTCCGAACCATTTTGGTCATCATGTGTGGTTTCATCCTGCAACTGATAAATCCCACCCTATGACGAAGGTACAATGGACTTTCCCCCTCTCCATAAAGTACCCTTTGGCGGCATAAAACCCGTGGAAGACTCATTAGTACCATAAATACATTAAAAGCAAGAAAGTTGAAAATAAAACTAAGAAACCAAAACAAAAGTTGTAGGAAATGCATTGTTTTTGGTCTTATGGTTGGGTTCCTACGGACCGTAGGACCTAACCGTAGGAAAGGAAGTCAAATATAAAGCTTCTGAAATTGGAGCTACAATTTGACAATCCGTCAAAATTTCTACGGGTCATAGGTCAACTCAAAGTCCTAACTTAGGCCACAGGTTTGTGCCTTTAGGACTATGAGACTAATATACGACCTATAGAAATTTCTACAAATCGTAGATAAGCCATGTAGTCTTCAATTTAAATCTTTACATATGGCGGTGTTTATATGATTCCTATCTATGAACTATAAAATATCATGTGACTCATAGATAGAATCCGTAAATGCATAGGTGCAAGATGGGCAACATTGATCATTTAAGGCTTTCTACAAGGGACAACTATGGATCGTAGAAATTTCTATCGTCTGTAGGCGACCCTCGTAGGTCACAAAATGCCCCGCCACTATGCCTATTTCACACCTAATTTCATAATTCATTTCAGTTAATATCACACTCTATCTCTAAACATTTATATGCATTATCTAGATGAAATCAATAGCACATTCATATAAAAACCATCATTCCCAGGGTTTAGGCAAACACTTCAAATCAATTAAACTAACTAGACAACCCTAAGTCAAGTTCACAATGAAAATTCAACAAAATTAGGCATTCAAGGATCAAAACCATACCTTTATGAGGTAAATCAAAGTTGTGTGTGTTACACAACTATGAAACTTGACTTCCTTTAGGTGATAGACCCGCGACACCTGTTTCTCTTATTAAACCTATGAAGATTGGGAAATTCGTGAAGAAAAAACAAAACTAGAAAAAGGAGAAAGAAGATATTATAATGGGAATGTGGGATTATAATATGGTGTGATAGGTGATGAAGGGGTGGTAAATTAAAGAGGTGAATGGTGGAAAATGGTTTTCAGAAGAGGAAAAGGGGAATGATTTTCAAATATAGGGTTTTATTGAAAAGGGTCGCATGTTGGGTCTTTTTTTTTAACTAAATGTTTTTTATGAAAGCTCATATATGGACCGTAGTAAATTGTACATGTCACAACCCAAAGTATATCCTAGACGTGACTTGGCATATAAGACCCCGAGAAGCCCTACACAAGCCACTTGGCATACATTCAACACAAAATAATCGACATAAATAAAGAGTGTCATATTGAGGAAATAGTTTAACATTTCAAAGTGGATGTCTAACATAGTCTTGAAAAGCCTTTCTACAATATACCAAAAGAAGTGGTTGGGGTGTAGCTTGTACACCACATAAAATATCTGAAAACATAAAAGATATAAGAAAGCAATAAAGGTGACATGGTCCTCAGAGTATGAGGGCTCACCAAGTCTTAAATCTCTTAGGTGATCAACTAGCCATTAATGGAGGAAGATGAGTCATCAAGCCCTAAATTAGTGAAACAATGTAGGCACAACTATGCATTAGCACATGGAATGTACTAGGTATGATGGATATGCATAAAACATGATAAAAGGACGTAACCGAAAACATTTAACGCATGACCAAGCTAAACATAGTAAAAACCATTAAGGAAGAATCATAATTATGACCATGGTTAATGTATCTTGAAATCAAAAGAAAGCTTCATAGAACCCTTAAGAATCAGTTAGTTCATTTTGTGGGATATTTACTATTAATCAACATAGACCATGTGAGCTATAACATGGAATCCAATGTCTTGCTTCCACACTAAAAATAAATGTCCTTAATTACCAAAGCAAGTACCTTAACTTGTAAATTAGGTTGATCCACTAGCTATGTCACTTAATACAACCTATAGGGGCAAGTAGTTAGGGACAAGGAGATTGCTACTAGAGACCCGACCCACTAATGGGAGAGCCTCCATCAATGCTAAGTAAAATCCAAATAGAATTAGTTATAATCATAAACATAGCATCATCCATGGAAAAGCACAATTAAGATACTAGTCCAAGCCAAAAATATCATAGAATAGCTCCTAAAATCTTGAATCATGCATGAGTGAGAAAACCTTTCACAAAACCATGATCCCTTAATGTGAGAAAACCTTTCACAATCTAATTGATTCCAATCTTAAAGCAACATAATTCATAAGACATTTCTTTTTGTAAATCATGCATAAGTTCATGAAAACATTATTCACAACTTTACTTCAAATTTATGCAAATTAGGGTGCTTAGTCAAAATCACGATCAAGGAATGGGTTCACATGGAATTGATTGAAAATAATGTAATTGAATATAATTAATCATAATAAGATAAAAATCAAACAATTTAAATCCATACAAATAAAACCCATAAGGAATTGAATGAAAACATAACCAACTTAGGGAACTTGAATTGGAGAATTTGAGAAGACTTTGGGACTCAATGGGTGATGGAACCCATTGATGAACTCACTACATACCTTGATATTGAATTCATAAGCAAATAACGAAGAAAGGAGACTTGAACTTAAAAAACCCAAGTGTCATGATCCAAAGTATACCCTAGGCGTAACATGGGTGTAGAGAACCGTCAAACCAAACAACAGAACCAAAAACTCATAATGACCATACCAAGTTTGAAAAGGAATCTTCGTAATGTCATTTTCCTTCACCCTCAATTGGTGATAACCCGACCGGAGGTCGATCTTAGAAAAGTAACTTGATCTTTGGAGTTGATCAAATAAATCATCTATCCTTGGAAGAGGATCCTAATTCTTAATGGTAACCTTATTCAATTGGTGATAGTCAATACATAGGAGAAGTGAACCATCTTTCTTATGAACAAACAAAACTGGAACACCCCATGAAGTGATACTCGATCAGATGAAACCCTTTCCAAACAAATCCTTCAATTACTCTTTTAATTGTTGAAGTTCTTCCAGAGCCATACGGTAAGGTGTATAGAGAAGGTTTTGTATCTGGGAGAAGGACAATACCGAAGTAAATTTCCCTTTTGGGAGGAACAAAGGAAAGATCATCTGGAAGCACTTTCGAAAACTCATTAAGAGGAAGACTTGTTCTTCTTTTAGAATTTTGAGAGAATGATTTCAATTGGGGAAATTTGGGGGTAAAATTAAAACACTTATATAGGGCTTTAAGTGAAGGGTAAAATGACATCGTATTAGGCTAGAATAATTAGGAAAATACCCAAAATCTCTTATAAAAATATATGTCGATACCATCGACAGTGAAGACCTACGGTCTATGGTTCAACCTAAGGAGCGTCCTGGTCAGCCGTCGAAGGGTTCAAAGACCATTATCTTTGGACCTCGAATTACGGGACCCACCTACAAACCGTGGTTCTGTCGATAGGCCATGGGTCCCGACTCTTAACCTTAGAATTTCTCTAAATATGGGACTCACCTACAAGACCTACCTACGACTCATGGACAGGATGATAGACCGTCCTGGTGAACTATTGAAAAAGTACCAGAAGTTGACATTTTAGAAAACTATGGACTACATCCACGACACGACCTACGGTTTGTGTGCCGGTACATGGGTCATGGATGGCTCCGTTGGGATTGGCACCAGGTCCTGCAACAGCTGAAAATTTCTAGCGTTTTCGAATTCGATGTGTTACAAAAATCCTATGATCGTTGAGTGGAATTGCACTGAGAATACATATTTACATGTTATAAATGCATTGAATCACTTAAAATTCAGTGGAAGAAACTTACCTTAGTGAGAGGAGGTGTTAAGAGGAGAGAAAACTTGTGCTAGGTCTTGGAAAATCAAAGAACAAGGTAAAAGTACGGAGAAACCCTACTAAGTTCAACTTATAAGCTTGGGATCCAAACTAGGATTGGTAGGCCGTAGTATCCATCAAGGTGAAACTTGTCGTGATGGGTGTCATATCCATCACTTGGCCAAAAAGTCTTCTCCCTTTCCCCTCATTGTCGTGTGACCTCTACCTCATCCAACTTGCACGCAAAAGACACCACGCCACATCCTCTATAGCAATGTACACTTAAAAAAAAAATTCCATCACATATTTCTTTTGTCGCGAAGCGACCTCAATGCAACAAGCTTCATCGTGATTGTGGCCACATCATGTTGCTTAGAGCGACCAATCCTTAGTATAAATTCCAAGACTTAAGTAAAACATATGTAACTTCTTGTATCGAACTAGGATCTATGAGTGGTTTAATGTGTTAGTCTATAAATATGACCACAATCATAAGGTATGACCACACATTCGTATCAACACTACACAACCCATCCAAATCAACTCTCAATTTCCAAGAACTACTATATTCTACTAGTTCGATTCATATTATCCATTTCCAAAGGGTAAATCCTTAGTATGGAGTATGAGGCATAACACTAATGTAATCATCATATTTATGAGAATAACAAAATGAAAAGAACTAGAATCTTAATGAGAAAACACACACAAACTCAAGACTCTTGGATAAAATCCCATGTTTAGCTAACTGAGTAAGTATTTTAGTCCTTTGGAAGGGGGGTCAAAAGCGTGTTTGAATTGAAGAATAACCATCAAATACTAGGGTTTTGAGATTTATTTCAATTTGGGACCGAGAATCATTCGAAACTGAGATTGTTTTTGAAAAATCAAATGGTTACCATCCGTAAGCACCGCTCAGGTGCTCGTACACCAAGGAACACAACAATGATAATAAATGATCACCTAAAATGGAGGAAAAACACCTAAAATTGTGAAAGTATTCGAGCTTTTTGATCGACTTATTCGACAACCCGATTGGTTAGAGAAAAGTAGGATGGGGCACATGAGAGGAAAAGTGAATCAGTTTTTGCGATATATGAGGATGAGAGGGGAAGAAATGAAATAAAAAGTATAAAAACACGTATATATTAAATGCAATATTGAATCTTGAGCATTTAATCAAAATATTCAGAAACTTTGATCAACTCAAGATTTAAATATAAATATATACAATATTTCTAATATATATTAAAGTTTAAAGCTTAGATAAATCTCGACCATTGAATCAAAATTGAATAGTCTAGATCAAAAGTAAAGCAACGCAATCCACCTGTTTGTCTACGGTGTGCACATTGATAGACCACTTTAGAAGTCTTTGGATCGAAGGGAATCGGCAAAATTGATCGGATTTTCAAATGCAAATGTAGTTGCGAAATAAAGTATAAAATGTAAGCCCTTGTTTGCAATTGTGGCCAAAACATTGGCAAAATAACAAATTGAAATCACTTCTTTTTTCAAATCAAACCCATCTTTAACACTAAATTAAATTGAAATAAAATTATGTTAAACTAATTATTATGTAGAGATTTTATGAATATAAAAAATCTCGATTGTATTTCACAGAAGAGTTATTCCTCAATATACAAAGGATGTTACACAAAGTGTAGTTGAATACTAATTCTCCAAGAAATAAACTATAAACACAAATTCTAATAGAACACAATTATTATATAAATGTGTAACCTCACTATTATGATATCCTAACATGCCCCTGCAAGCTGAGCAATGGTCGTACAACTGCAAGCTTGGAACTTAGGAGATTAAACTGTTGAGAAAGAAGGCTCTTGGTGAAAATGTTTGCTAACAGATCCAAGGAATTGATGCAGCGAACATCCAAGTCTTTTGAGGCTATTTTTTCTCAAACAAAATGAAAATCCAATTCAATATGTTTGGTCTGTGCATGAAAAATAGGATTTGTAGTGAGGTAAGTAGCATAAATATAATTACACCATAGTGTGGGAGCTTGAGGAAGAGAGGCATGAAGTTCTTGAAGAAAATGTTGCATCTAGGTAACCTCAGTGCTGGATCGTGCAACAACTCCCTGCTTCTTTGAGCTCCATGACACTAACTTGGGTTTAAAAAAATACAATAACCATTGGTAGATCTCTGATCATCTGGGCAACCCACCGAGTCTGCATTTGAGAAGGCCTGAAGTGGTAAGGAGCTAGTTGAACGCAACTGCAAAACGAGGTCTATGGTAGCCTTCAAATAGTGCAACAAGCATTTCATAGCAATGAAATAAGATTCCATAGGATTTAGGCATGAGTTGGCATAGTTTGTTGACAGTATACGACACATCTGGACGCGTGACAGTTATATATTGAAGAGCTCCTATTAAGCTATGATATAATAATGGATCAGAAAATGGTGAACTTCCATGTTGAGACAATTGAAGTCATGTGACCATAGGTGTGGCAATTGCATTTGCACCATCCATTTTGGCACGACCAATGAGTTCTCTAATGTATTTGGACTGAGAAAGGGTCAATCCAATGGTTTGATAATGTACCTCAATACCAAGAAAGTAGTGTAGCTTACCAAGATCCTTTATAGCAAAGGCATTAGAAAGTTGAAGAATAAAACTTGCAATGAACTCATTAGATCTTCCTGTAACAATAAGATAGTCTACATAGACCAAGATAATAGTAACATGGCCTTCACAATTGCGAATAAATAGAGATGTATCAGATTTAGAAGATACAAAATTGAGTTCAAGCAATTTCGAGCTAAGTTTCTCAAATCATGCCCGAGGTGTCTTTTTAAGGTCATAAAGGGCTTTGTGAAGCTTACACATATGATTTGGATATTGTGGATTAGTAAAACCATAGGGCTGAGACATGTATAACTCTTTATGTAGTTGCCCGAAACACATTTTTGACATCATGTTATCATAGTGACCACCCTTTTGACAGTGTTATAGATAGAACCACGGGGGGTAGTTGTAGGCTTCACCACCGGACTGAATATCTCATGGTAGTCACTCCTACCTCTTGGTTAAATCCATTTGCCACTAAACTAGACTTGTATCCCTCAATGGAGCATTAGGATTAACTTTCAACTTAAAAATCCATTTGCATCCACCAATATTTTTGGCCACGAAGGATGGGACAAGAGACCAAGTACCATTTTGCTGGAGGGTGTTATACTCTTCTTGCATAGCCTTTCTCCAATTTCAGTCTTTGTTGGCTTGGGTAAAACATGTAGGTTCATATAGAAAGGTAGATGGTGGTAGAGGGTATTTTGTGGTAATGTGAGCTTGCAGAATTTGAGATTTGTCCTTACGCATGGTTACCATATGATGAGGTACAAAGTTTGTGGTCTGAGCAACTGATGCTTGAGAATAAGTAGTAAAAATGGTTGTATCAATATCTACTGGGAGAGCAACAATAAAATTAATAGGAGGAATGGAAGAGGGAGACAAATCAAACAAGACTGAACTGGACTTGGCAATAAAGAAGTTGATGACGAAGTTGGCAAGATAGCAACTCTTATGGTAGGATCACTAGCAGTAGTGGTTTGGGAAGAAGATTTAACAGGAACAACAATCGACAAAGATGTCATAATAGTAGAGTCGGAGGTCAGCGCTCTATTTGGAGTCAAAGATGAACTAGCAAATGGAATTGTAACTCGTCAAAAACCACATGACGAGAGATATATATATTCGGCCACTAGGGACATGTAAACATTTATAGCTCTTATGATGTCCACTATACCCCAAGAAAATACATTTTAAGGAGCAAAAGACTAGTTTGTAAGAGTTCTAAGGACTAAAGAATGGGAAGAACATGCAGCCAAAAACTTTCATGAAATGATAATCAAGAACCTTTTTGAACAAATTCTCATAAGGTGAAACATTATTGAGCTAGGGTGATGGAATACGATTTATAATGTAAACTAATGTAGCAAACACATGATCCCAAAAGGCTAGAGGAAAGGAGGCATGGGCGAGAAGTGTTAAACCCATTTTAACAATATGATGATGTTTCCTCTCGACAGTACCATTTTGATCATAAGTATGTGGCCAAGATAAGGGATGAATGATCCCCCTTTGAAAAAAGAAAGGTAGATAACTTCCTATATTCTCCACCCCAATCAGATTGTACCATTTTTATATTACGGTCAAAGAATTTCTCAACTTGAGTTTTAAAGCACAAAAAATGGTATAAACCTCCATTTTGGAACTCATAGGAAATAACCATGTAAATTTGCTAAAATCATCAATGAAAGAAACATCATAATGAAACATAATAACCATACATCATTGTGGATTAATTCAAGAGGATAAGTAGCACTAGAGTTGGAAATAAGAAATGACAAATTATGACTTTTGCCATATTGGCAAGATGAACAAACATTAGACCGAAAACTAGATGTGACTGGTAAACAAAGACTCCTAATAATACTGTAACACCTCAAAAATCAAAACTAATATTGAACAAGAGAGAAGGGAAAATCACAGAGGGGTCCACGTGCCGTCAAGAGGACCACTACTCGTCACCCTGCTCGTGGTTGTACACCTAGAAAAAGGTGAGCAACCACGAAACACTAAACAATCAGTGGAGATCCACACGGGGCGTGAAGTGGCCCGTGAGGGGGACACAGAACCACCATGGCTATTGTGAAGTGGCTTGTGAAAGAGGCTTGATAGACTTTGAGGTTTGGGTCAACTTCAAATGATCATATCTTTCAGCACAAAATGATTTAGGTGGCCCACGACCTATAAAATTAAGGGTATTTGAGTCCTCTTTCCAATGCCACCAAGTTTGCCTAATTACGAGCCCAGAGTAAAAAGTTATGCTTATTTTAGTGAAGCCCTATCAGGCAGAGCATCTTCACGCCCCACTTGACGGGCCATGGTCCTTATGACGGCCCCTGAAGCCTATCTTGAAGTCAATTCGTCGGCTTTTACGTGAGGTTTCACCCCGAAAGTCACTGGTTAGGCACGACAGACATATAAACGGTCCGTGGAGCTCCACACGGACCGTAAAGTCGTCCATAAAGGAAACTTGTCAGACTCAGAGTTTAGGGTCAACTTCAAACGATCATATCTTTCAGCACAAAATAAATTAGGTGACCCATGACCTATCAAATTAAAGATCTTTGAATCCTATTTCTAATGCCACGAAGTTTACCTAATTCCAAGCTACGAGTAAAAGTTATCCCCATTTTAGTGAAGCCCTGTTAGGCAGGGCATCTTCACGAGCTGCTAAACGGACCATCATGATCATGACGGCCCGTGAAGCCCCTCTTGAAGTCAGTTCGGTAGCATTTACGTCAGGGTCACATCGATCTTTTCCCCTATGTGTTTGGTACTTAAACTATGTCATTTAATGCTTAAACTACGTTGTGCTACTCGGTCTAAGCTTAGCAACTAGTGAGAAACTACCTAAAACCCTCATTCTCCTAAAATCACCTAACTTAAAATGAAAAGAAGAGAAAAGAGATGATAGTTTTCCCAAGAACAAGCATAAGTCTTCTTCAATTTCAGCCCCGAAATCCAAAGGATATCTCTTTAGATTTCGTCACCAGGTATGTGGTATTTCACTAGTGGGTTCCTTTCACCTATTAGGTCCCAAGAATTCAGTTAATTCTTCAGATTCTCATAAACGGTTCAAACCTAGGGTTTCTAGATTTTCAAGATTTATTGTGATCATGGTTCCTTTGATATAAATAACTTGTTTCTTGATAATTCTAGTATAATTCAATGCATAGCACTCAGAAACCTAGCTTGTGTAAGTTTATCCTAGTTCATAAATGATACTTGCTAGGCCAACCAGATAGAAATTCATGCTTTAGATTTTGAATGTTATAGTCTTAGTATATAAATATTGCATTCTCAGTTAGCACGTCATTTTTCAGCTATTCAGTGTTTAGTGCATTTTATCTTCATGAATATTTAGTTGGGAGTGGAATTAGCACCGAGTTGGACTAGGATTCAGTGTACCCTCAAAGTCCCAAAACCACGTGCCAACGTAGAATCAGAAGTCCCCTCTGTTAGGCATTAGCTTTTAGTGATCACGCCACATTCATGCCTTTATACCCCTGACAAGGTATATTGGGTCCTTTCGATGGGGTGTATACATCGGACAATCATGCCTTTATACCCCTGTCAAGGTATATTGGGTCCTCTCGATGAGGCATATACATCCGACTCCACATTTAGCTCACGTAGTTTATGTCGATTAGTAGTAGCCCCCACAGTCAGACTCTTAGTGCATTGACCAGGTTTTCAGAACTTACTTCAGTATATAGTTCAACATGTTATCTTCATGATTAGTACTTGGTCATTGCATCCAGTTCAGTTTTCAGTTATACTTCAGTACATATCTATATCCTTGTTCAGATTATATCATTGCTCAGTTATACATTGTTCATCTTATATAATTTGCTCATCTTAGCATATCTATATCCTACATGCTCAGTAAATTCCATGTACTGACGCATACTTGGCACTACATCAATTCATGATCTAGGTTCAGGCACTCAACATCCAAATCACACTTAATTTGATCCTCAGTCCGACTTCAACAACTTCAGTGATGAGTCATCATACTTCGAGGACAATTAACATGCTTTCTATTTTAGTCTTTACTTTCAGTTTTCAGTTTTGTTAGAGTTAGCTAAGGCATGTCCCAGCAACTCAACTCATTTAGAGGTTTTCAGACACAGTAGTAGATTCACCTTGAGTTGTTAAGTGGTTGTCTCAGTTATCACTAAACTCTTAGTATATTTTATATATTCAGACTAATTGAGTTTTTCCCCACTTCAGAGATGCATTGTTTTTCAGCTTCCACATAGTACATGTTTTACTTAGTTATTTTCTTCTTGATAGATACCAGACTCAGGGTTGATGTAACACCCCTCAAAATGAAGTACGATAAAGTAGAGCCTCACATGGGTTTTATGCATTAATAACTTGTTAAAATAATGAAGCATAGCCATTTTAGTCAGTTTAAAGAGTTTGAAAGTCAAACGTCAAGGGATGACCAAGACGTTCGGAAACTAGTCTTTTACGTGTTGGTGTGTTCTAGTATGTTGTTCATGTTTTTATATGTTGTTTGGAGTCTAAAATTAGTGGAGGTGACCCTAGTGTCTTAATAACTGTTTTAAGGGTCAAACCGTTCAGATACGACTCCCCGAGGGCCACCCTAAGGGTCCCCGAGAAGGACCGCAACCTTGGCCAAGCAAGCTGCCTTGAGTTGTGCTTGGAGGGAGCATGTCTGCGTCGCAGACTAGCTCCACCAAGGGCCAAATGTTTGGTCCGCGTCGCGGACGTGTCGCGGATTCTTCTGTCTCAGAATTTAATTTTCAGAAACTTGTGGGAACACCTCCGCGTCGCAGACTTGTTTCCCGATGAAATCTGCGAAAATAAAACTCAAGTTAGACTTGTTTAAAAAGGTCCAACTAAGTGAGGGGTAGTTTGGGTACCTTGGGTTATTGTTTTAAGTGTTTTTAAGTATATTTAAACATTTAAAGTCTATTTTAAAGTTATTCTCCTAAATTCAAAACCCTCCCTCTCTCAAAACTCTCTCAAAAACCCCATGGAAGCTCAAGGTGAAAGATGGAGCTAGGGTTGATGGTGGCTATTGATTTCTTCTTCAATTTCGTTTGGTTCTTGATGATTAAGGTATGGGGATCCTTTATCCTTGATTATTCTTTATTTCAAGGAGCACAATCAAAAGGTTTTTCAAATACACAAAACCCTATTTCAAATCCTAAGCATGGGTTCTTGCATTAAATGATTTTAAATGATGTTTCATGTTGTTATTAATGATTATTTATGGTTTTAAGAAAGAAATCTTTGTGAACCTATGTCTTCTCAAATTGTTTAAATTTGGCCTAAAGTGGGTCTATTGATTTTGAGTAATTGATGAAGGATTATTGAGTGGTTTGATGTGGGCTGTTCTTATATGATCTTAGCTATGTTGAATTGCTGGAAATTGTTAGAATTGTATAATGTGAGGTACCAGCCTTGAATGGTCATAAATTAGGATTTAGCCCTTATGTTGGTTATTGGATATTGTATAGCTTAGCTTGTATAGTTGAATGTTGTTACTATCATTGTTATTGTATTGTTAATTGTTGGAATATGAGGATGATGAAGATAGCTATGGAAAGAGGTTAAGTTGACCTAACTTGATGAATATTGTATAAGTGGCATGTAATTGAGTATTGTGCCTTATGGCCTTGGAAAGGTGGTGAGATGGTTTGATCTATTAATATTGCTATAATTGTTTCTTAGGTTGGATCCACCTTTGGTGGAAGTGTTGTTTGTTACTTTTGAATTATGATTGTGGCCATGAAGGGCATTACATGAGTATTGTTGTATTCTTGTGTTATTATATATAAATGAAGCTATATGTAAAGTTCTATATGAGGCTATATGTAAAGTCCTATATGAAGCTATATGTAAAGGTTGTGTGATGCTATAATGTGAAGATGTTCTAATGATGTATATATGTGATGATGTTGGATTATGAAGTGTCCTCAAACGATAATGTTGTGACTTGATTAGTAGACTAAAGTGTCTCTTCTTGTTACTTAAAATCTTGAATGCATGAATGTGTGAAGTGGGCTAGAACTAAGAAATGGTGCCCTTTCTATAAATGCTAAAAGAGGAATTCTAGACCAAGACTTGAATCGGTAGAACTAAGAAATGGTGCCCTTTCATAAGTTTAGCTTTCCTAAGTAAATGTATAACCTTGAAGGATGGGCCTTAGGGCGATGTTCCCTTCTTGAGTGAAATGATAGACTTAGAGATGGATGGAGCCGGAACGGCATGAGAATCCTTATCTAAGAAAGTTAAATGAGTTATCCTTATGAACCTTGATTGGCTATGACTAAGAAATGGGGCCTTTCTTGGGAATAGGTACTATGAGTTGGTTGAACTAGAAAATGAACCCTCTCTAGTACATATGTGATTGAATATTCTATGGGAAACAAGGCTAGCACCGAGTGGATGTGGTTAGGAAGGTGGCCTAGTTGAGTATGAGATTAGGCACAATGAACTTCCTTGGACATCCCCCAAACCATGTGCCTACATGGGTTGCTTACTAGTTCTACCCTTGGCAAGTAGAACAACCTCCACGGAGTAGGATAGACTCCGAATTCCATGCCTAGCTAGTATGGTCTATGTCGGTTATGCCTATTCCCATCATGTGGGATGTGCACTATAGTTATTGGATAGGTTCTACAACGTGTAGGTAGTAGTATGGGATGCTATCTACACATGGCACGAGTAGGCTTTGAAGATACTAAAGTGAGTTCCCTAAGTCTAACGACTATTATGTGAAAGTCCCCTTATGTGCTTGAAGGTCTCCTAAGTGAGTTCTTAAAGAATGTTGGTCTATTGATGTTATGTTGTAAAGGAAATGTCCTTATCTAAGGTAATCTTGAGGAACACTTAAGTGTGCTTGAAGAGGTTGTATGGGTGGTCACTTCTTGTCTCACTCAAGCGTGTCTTAAGGTTATATTAGGTAGTGGTCCTATGGTAATGAAATGGCATGTGGTCTTCTAAAGTTAAGCATAGGTTGGATATGGATATGTTGAGTATGTGTATAGTTGGCTATGGTCTTATATGCGAATGTTGACTTGTATTATATCTCTTATACTTGTGAAGTGAAGGTTTTTATAAAAAATGTTATAAAACCATATATTCTTGTAAATGTTTATTGAAGCATGTTTTTGCATGGTCTCCATACTTAGTACTTAATTGTGCTAACCCCTTTCTTTCCCTTTTTGACTAAAGTGTAGGGATTGAGAGATGGTGACATGTCATGGCTACTTGATAGGTTTCTAAGTGTTGACGATGAAGACTTGGTGAGTCCTCATAGATTCGAGGACAATACCCTACATGTTCCTTTTGATGTATTTCTAGAATTGTGTTTAAGTATTGTATGGGCTTAGTCCCATTGTTGTATTCAAGTATTAGATGGTTTCGAGACATCATGTATAAAGTCTAGAAAGTCTTCCGTTTGCTATTTCTAATGAAATGTCTTCTTTGTAAGGAAAGTTTTTAAATTCTTAGTGACTTTTATGATCTATGCGATGAATGAATGCTAAGGCTTGTATGAGACCTCCGAGAGGTCGAATACGCATGTAACGACTAGGGGGTGCTCTCGGGTCGTTACAGTTGACTTGGGGTCACTTGTGATCCTAGGTCCCGTGTTACGTCTAGGGGGTAGCCTTGGGGCGTGACAAATACTATAGACTTCTCGTAGAGATGAGTAACCTAAACTACTATGCTATAGATCAAAAGATGACTTGGACACATGGAAAGCTTGTGATTGATTAGAGGGAGTGGGCGGGCTGGCTGGCTGGTTAACTGGGAAGCAAGGAGGCGATAAAGGTCATGCTTAAGAGTCCCACACAATAGTACTTTCCCTGCTACCTAATCCTTCACAAGAAAAAAATGAGGGTGAAACTCAAATATAACATCATTATCAGATGTATATTTTTCTACATTAAGTAATTTTTTGGTAATTTTAGGCACCAATAATACATTAGATAGATGTAAAGGTCAACTAACTGTAGGTAAGATAGAATGACCAAACTGAGATATTCTCAGACACGTGCCATTATCAATATGAATTTGATCGCTTCCCAAATACTCTCCTCTTATCGCCATGTTCTGCGTATCATTAGTTAAATGATGAGTAGCTCTAGAATCTAGATACCAATTCGAGTCTCTAACCATTGAAAGTTGTGTAACAAGAGCAGCCATGTGCGACTTGCATGGAGCTTGATAGGCATGGTCGAAACGATGGTAGCAATTTAGAGCCGAGTGTCCAAACTTGTTGCAAACTTGACATTAATTTTTGTTGGATGAGTAAGTGTTGCGACCCCGACCCCAACCCTGACCTCATCCTCGTCCAGACCTACCACCATATGCCTGATTGTTATTGAAGTTAGTTGGCTTCTTAAATGAATTATCATTGTTAGGATTGTCTAGTAGACAAGTTTGCTTGGCTGCCTAATCCTTATTCCAAACTTGTCATCTCTTCCAAATGATACTCATGACTTAAAAAAGTAAGCCATGAACATTAGACAATGAAACTAATTTCACTCTAGCAGTGACTGAGACAACCACAACATCATATTCTTGTCCAAGTCCTCTAAGAATATATAAGACAAGAGCATCATCAGTGACAAGGTGTGCCATAACTGCAAGATTAGCAACACAAGTCTTTATCCCATTGATGAGTTGTCTTTCTTTGTTGTTTGTAATTGCAATCTTAGTTGCATTATCCTAGCCTTGGATTGCGACGCAAACAGTCACAAGATACTTCCAAACAGTTTGAGATGTCATACAACCGACTACTTGGGTTAAATCCTTTCGCTGAGGGTTGAAAGAATCCAACTCAACAAAAGTTGGTCTTGTTTGATCCATAAACTATACGCTGGATTGATGATTGCGCTAGTTGAGGTTGCTTCAGAAGCGTTATTTGGAAACCTTGAGAGGGTACCTGTGCATATCATCCATATATCCCTTGAGTTCATGACCCCTAAGAATTGGGAGAATTTATGATTTCCACACAATATAATTATGACGATCCAATTTAAGAAGATGAGACTGAGTGACGTTGGCTACGAATGAATTATGGGAAGAGGTTTACGAGGTGATAGTGGTAATTGAGGAAGTGTCACTGTGAGGCATGAGTCTTCGTGGGGCTCTGATACCATGTAGAGATTTTATTAATATAATAAATCTTGATTGTATTTCACGAAAGAGTTCTTCCTCAATATATAAAGGATGTTACATAAAGTGTAGTTTTTTTTATGTTTCCCATCCGGTGTCCGGAGCCCACATTGGAGCTCCGACTAAATTTGGATCGCGCTCTGCAGGGCCCATTCAGGGGTGGCACTCCCAACAGGATTTTCTCCATACCCAGGGCTAGAACCCGAGACCTCTGGTTAAGGGTGAAACACTCCCACAGTGCACCACAACCCATGTTGGTTACACAAAGTGTAGTTGAATAGTAACTCTCCAAGAGATAAACTATAAACACGAATTCTAATAAAACACAATTACTACATAAACGTGTAACCTCACTATTATGATGTCCTAACATTAACTAATTAAGTTTTTTAAAATTATAATAAATTAAGACATTTATTTGCAAAAAATTTCTAAATGTACTAATTAAGCCGCTAATGACTTAAAATTGACAATATAAAATATGTACTCAATTAAACACTTTTTTTGGGAGATAAATGTCAAAACACATCTAACCTATCCCCTTTTTTGAGTTTATACCTAAACTATTGAGAGTATGAGTTTCATATCTAAACTATCACTTATTAGTTTGAGAAACACATCTCTCTTTTATTACACTCCCATCCTAGTGTGTGTAATACACTCTCTCTAAAATTGACTCATCACACTCACATGGACAAAACATTCCATTTTGACAATAAATAAATGAATTATTAGTATTAGTTAAAGTTAAAGATTAAAGTATTTCTATTCCCCCCCCCCCACCTCCCCCTTCTCAAACAAATTAAAAATAAAATGTAAAATACTTTTCTTATGCCACTCCACCACTTCCTCTCGCCGTACTCCCCCAACCCAATTTTTTTAAAAGATATTCTTTTATAATTTTTTTAAAGAAAACTCTCACTTCATCCCCCATCACTTCAAATAATAATTTAGATATATTTTTTTAAAAAACAAAATTTTACCCCACCCCACATAACCTTTCACTTCCAATTTTTTCTCGTTTTTTACTTGCCGCAAGACTTTATTTAAAATAATTTTTTTATTTCTATTATATTCGGTACATAAGCAGAAAATAATATTTTCCTAAAAATATATATACACACATCTTACACAAAATGAGAAAAATATAAGAAAATAAATATAAATTAGGAGTGGGGGGGTTAGATGGGGTGGTGTAGGATTTTATTTTATTATTTTAAGAAATATAATATCAATTTCTTTTAGGAAGGAGTGGGGGAGGCGTGAGGTCTAATTTTAAAAAAATAAAAGGACGGGGGATTATGGGGGGGGGGTTAGGAGATGTTGGTGGAGTGGAGTGAGAAAAATATTTTTTAAATAAATATTCTTTTTCCAGGGATAGTAATACTTTATACTTTAGTTTTTAACTAATATTAATAGTTTATTTAATTTTTGTCACAATGGAATATTTTATACATGTGGAATGTCACGTGATAAAGTTTTTGCAAATAAAAGAGAGTGTATTACACACCACTAATGTGTGTTTCTCAAACTAATAAGTGATAGTTTAGGTATGAACTCACACCCCCAATTGTTTAGGTATGAACCTCAAAAGAGAGAATAGTTTATGTGTGTTTTTGACACTTTTTTTTTTACATAACATAATTATTTTCAAACTATTAAATATACTCAAAATACTATGTCATTAGGTTTTTTACGTAGACATACTCCCTCGGTCTCCCATATTAGTTGATCACTTTTCATTTTACATGGTGCTTAAGAAATCATAAATAAGAAGATAATTTTACTAATTCACTCCTTAAAAAACTTCTTGAGAATTTTACAAACAAATGTGAACATTTTAAAAAAAGAATTAATTGTAAGGATAATATAGAAAAAAAATTAATTAATGCTTTCTTAATTTAGTAAGGTGAACAATTAATATGAGACAATTGTTTTTAGTATAATGATCAACTAATATTGGACAGAGGGAATAATACTTAATTTTTTTGACTTTATGAACACTTATTTTATTACTCTTTCTGTCCAACAATAGTTGTCCACTATACTATTTTGAGATGTCCAACAATACTTATCCCACTTTATGAAATCAGTGGATAATTTTACACTTAGTTTCTAATTTACCCTTATCATTGATTATAGTCATTTCTCTATTATATTTTTCAAGATATTGTATTTATTATATTCAAAGGTGATATAATAAAGCTACTCTTTTATTTATTGTTAAATAAAGAGATAATTGAAGAAGCTTAACTAATAACTACTAATTAATTAGAATTGACATAATTTTTTGTTTGTTTTACCTACTTTATAGTGTAGTAAAAGTGTAAAAGTAAGGTACATAGAAATTGGGGATTGTTGAAAGTTGAAATTCCAATCCGTGTGGGTGGAGTCAGGAGTGGAAATAATGGAATAAAGAGAGACGCGTTTCCCCAGTAAACATACGAAAATCTCACTTTGCGAGATTGTCGCCCACATTTTTAGGTCAGTGCCAACATTGGTTTAAAGAATTGTTGATTAGGGTCAAGTTTCACTGCGTTTCGCTATTCTCATGGTATCCTACTTACTTGTTACCCTTGATGATGTTGTTGTCCGATTGCTTACTTATATGTATGTATGTATCTCTGTAATTGATTGCTCATACTGTTGATTTGCTGGAGCTTTTACTATGACAATTCTTCAACAATACTCTTCTTAAAGATTTTAGGGCTTCTTCAACTTTTACCGTCATTTACGCCCTGCCCTGGACAGTATTATATAGCTTAATGCCTTGTCTGACCGAACTGAAAGATTTGGATACAAAAAACTAAAAGCTTAATGCCTAACTAGCTTGTTCAATAATTGACAGCTATTAGCCATTCTTTGTAAATCCACTTGGTTCAGCCCATCATTTTGGAAATGTGGTTTGCTTTTGCGACAATTGAATGGTCAAAGTATCAGTTGCTTCTACTGTGGCCTTCTTCAGCCTCCTTGCCACCTTCATATCAAGAACCCCTATTCCACAAGTAGGTGGAGACTAGGAGGGTTGGGAACCCCAACAAGAAATCTCTCACCTCACTTTCTTACAATCAGTTATCATATTAGAAGAAAATATGGAATTTGGGTCTAAAAGCATCTGATTCAAAACCTGGGTGGTTGGTAACCCCAGAGAAAGCTTCACTCTACAGACAAACTTATTAGATACCAGTGAAGCAGCATAGGCTAATATATTAATCATCCTTTTGCATATTTATGGATGTTGAAATAGTTTGTCCAATTACTTGAATATGAACTTAAATTATTGTTTTATAGATTATAAGAGTTTGTTTGTACAAGCATAAACTTAAATTATTGTTTCCTTGATTATCGGAGTTTGTATGTACAAGTATAAACTTCAATTCTCCTACTGAGGTTTTTTCTTTGAAAACTTCATTACTTATTGTTATCACCTTTTAAATTTGCTTTTTGCAATCAAATGTGAGTGTTTTTCTTAGTTGTGGTAGTGGGTTCTTTCATCATAAGTCCTTTAGTAAGGCATACAGAATTGGATTGATGGATAAGCCAGTACGCATACTGAAAAAGACTTGTTTATTATGCTTGTTAGGTAAATTAAATGAGTGCTTGCTTGTTCAACTTGGTTTTGTAGCTTTTGAGCATGATCGTGTAATGTAAGGCCCATAAGCTCCTCTTAGGGGTCAATGTTTGAGAATCTATAAACTATTTTGTGTATAAAACTATGTTTGGTGTCCTCAAAAAAAAAACTAAATGTTTGGTGTATTTATTTCTTTTGATTAATTGCAATTTCTATGCATCCAGTTTCACTTCTGTGCATATTAAGCATAATAGAAAAGGTGGACCACACCAATGAACTCGAAACAAGGTCTGACTTTTTGGTTTTTTGGTCTTCTTAAGTGGTGGATGGGTTGCTTTATCTGGGACTGGTATAGTGTAGTGATATTAACTTGTTAGGGAATGACATGACTTTAGGACTGAGGAGTGTGAAGTTTATGACTTGGATGCCAGAAGCCAGGTTTGGTGATTCAGGCCAGTCGGATGAGCAAGATATGCGGAAGATGGGGGCTTTGCCTCCTCATTCTCTTTTGCCTATGCATGATGCTTATGAACAACTTATCTCTAATTTGATTTTCTTTTCTCTAACTGGGTGTTATATCCAAAGATGTGATATAAGAGCTTGCTTACTCTAAGTATACCATTAGTGGATTGGATTGTGATTTGGCTTTTACTATTCTCTCTTGTTGATATGTTTCTTAATGTCCTCTTTGGCAATCCAACGGATTGATATTAACATTTATTTACTTTTAGTACTCAGTAATTTGGGGATGCTAGTATTTCTTTGATCATTTTATCCTTTGGTTGATGATGCAATAATATATGTGGTGGATGCTGAAGTATCGTCTTGTTGTCAATCCTTTTTGCTTTGATACATTTAGATCCAATGAACATGGTAGGTAACATGTCAGTGAGCCAATAATTTTTTTTAGTATCTGAATGTGTAAGCAGCTTCAATTTAATTTATGGCCCTGTTGTTCAGTGCTATCAAAAGCAAAAAGCGCAAAAAAACTCTATGGTCTGTTGGGGCTTTAAGCACAGATTGCAAATAAAGTGTGGGCTCTAATGAAAAAAGGCGCAAAGGGAGAAAAAATACAAATATATATGTTTAGTCCAAGACTAATAATTTATAAGCATGAATTACAAATATATGTACAAAGAATTTGAAAAATAATTACTATAAAGTGAAAAATCAATTGTTTAGTGTCACTTCTTCAAAAGAGGTTCATTGGTAAGGTAAATTATGCCTTAGAACCTTGATGACGATATTGAAGCGTATATTAAACAAACCGAAGCGCTCAACATGTGAGCCTCGCTTCAGGGATTAAGAACGCCTTTGACAACAGTGTAGTTGTAAGGATAAATTCAAATCTTAATATGAAAGGAACCCGCAAGGGTGATTGAGTTGGTTGAGCAGGTGATCTCCAAATGGGGGGTCTTAGGTTCAAAACCCCCTGTATTCTTTCTTAATCGAGCTCATCGTATGGGGTTTGCCTAGTGCGGTTTACCTCTCATGTGTGGTTTGTAGGCTATTATACTAGAGCGGGCTTAAACTTGTGTGCACTCGAAGGGTAGCGGCTGCGAGTTCCCTTGTCATTAAAATAATTCTTAGTATGAAGGAATCTGAACTTCTCTCCTGTTAGACTCACCAAGATTCAACTGTGTCATCTTTTCTTGAGTAGTTGCACTAAATGTTATAAACCTTGTTTATATCCCTTCTTTCTGCAGGTAGTCAATTCTTTTCATGGAGAGTTTGATATATCGTCTTCTATAAGCTAGAATCAGTGGTATCTGGTGCTCAAAATGAATTGCTACAGCTTGTTGGAGCATACTCTTCAGAATATACTTCACTCTATCAATCCCTTGGAGGAGGATTGGTCTATGCGATTTCAACTCATTCACGAACTTCGAGCTGTGGTTGAAAGCATAGAAATCCTGAGAGGTAATTCGAAGTGGTGATGCTTCTTTTTACTTCCTGATTCAGTGGAACTTTGATGGTTATAGTACTTATTTGTCACTTGTAGAGACGAGCTTCTTGATTTTCCAATCAATTAAATATGACGTACAATATTGTGGGTTGGCATATAGAGGTGTTTCTACATACTGAAACTCAATGGATGGTGTTTTCCTTGTAATTTAATAGCTCATCCCCACACTTATTTTGATTTTGGAATTAAAAATGGTTCTTCTCAGACTATATTTCGACCTTTTATGACTACTGTTTGAGCGTAAAGTGGTTTAGTCCCAATGTTTGTATTAGGAGTCCTTTGTTTATTGGATCTATAGGAGTTCCTTTCAACCAAAGAGGGACTGAATTTGGATATATTATCTAAATGGTTTGCTCCATCTATAAATCTTTTGCATCATTAGTTGTCTAATTCGATGGATTGGAATGAAAATTAAAGGATGCAGTTTAAGTTAACAATAATTTCAATAGGATGAACAACTCTATTTTGGTCTTCTGAATTTCTTCTTACATGTAAATTAGATGCTAATTTAGTGAAGCCTGAGTTCTTTTCCTGGAATTACCCTTCTTTGGGTCATCTTGGTATGCTAAAGGTGAAGACTTGGATACTGTTTCGGTTAACAAGTGCAAAACTTACCATTCTCAGCTTCTACTCTTTGACCAGGGGCAACTGTAGAGCCATTCGGATCTTTTGTATCAAATCTTTTTACAAGATGGGGAGATCTTGATATTTCCATAGAGTTACCTAATGGATCACATATATCAGCTGCTGGGAAGAAGTACAAACTAAGTCTACTAGGGGATGTACTAAAAGCTCTGAGAGCTAAAGGTATGATCTCATGATTAATGCCTTTGATTTACTTAAATAGATAATTCTTTGCTAACATCTTTATTATGAAAATTCTCTATTTGTAACAAGGATCAATGGTCAAACAGCTTGAATTTTTATTGATGAAAATTACATACACTCAGAATCATTTGGGGGACTGGAAATATTTTAAGGGTTGCTGAAATAGAAGATAAATAATAGGAAGTTTTCTTTGGTTGTAGGGCGAAAGTGCTTAGAACTGTTAAATAAAGGAAAACCGCCGCTGTGTCATTGAAAATGAATTGAAAGAATGATAACCAGTGATTCTGAGGTCTTCTGTTCAGATATCAATTTTAGTTATTTAGCACCTCCTGAAGGAAAATTCCAATGCTTCCTGAAACTGGATATCAATTTGTGGCCCTCTTTTCTCAAAATGAGTACTGACTGAAAATCAAATAGCTTTGTCAGTTGTTTTAATATCTTTTACAGTTACCAGGTGTTATTTTGTAAATAGAATTATTTTCTTGGGGGATGAAGGGGATATAGATGTTCTTATTTTATTACCCAACCTTGTTATAATAGGACCCAACCTTGTTAACAACAAGATAAGCACTATGGTTGTATGCAGGATTGGAGATCATCATCCATTTTTCTTCATATGGTTGTCAGAGATGCATTTTAGTACTTGAGATCACATCTTTGCGCTGTTTTCCTTATTAGTTCATGATAACTTGTGTTCTCAAATCAATTTCTGGATCTTGTCGAAAGTACCTCACCATTTTTACAATTTATCTTGAGATATCATTATGTTATGGAATGCCTTCGAAATTCATCGATTCAGCATTGACAACCTTAGTAGTAGGGTTATGAAAAAGATTTAGCATTTTGTGACTAAAGTTACCTTATTATATAAAATTGAGATTATATTAGAGATGCACTCATCAAAACAAAGCAGCAACAGCATAAAAAAGGGATTGTGGAAAGGATATTTGCTCAGACTAGAAACCCCAAACACTACTTGTTATATTCAAGTGTGTTGATAATTGTCCGAGCCAAACCTAGTTCTTTTTGTCTTTCTTCTTGATTGTAATTTCATTAAATAGATGGTACTTCTGGTATTGATGGAGAAAAGCCGTAGAAATCTTCACTCTTGTTTTGTTTCTTAATTTTGAGAGTGTTGGTCTCATTCATTGCTAGCACTACTTCACAGGTGGATGCCGAAAGCTGCAATTTATTACCAATGCACGAGTTCCAATCTTGAAGTTTCAGGGCAATTACAATATTTCTTGTGATATATCAATCAATAATTTGAGCGGTCAAATGAAGTCCAAGATATTATACTGGATCAACATGATTGATGGAAGATTTCGTGATATGGTCTTACTGGTATACACTCATAAAGGATAGGCTACCTTTGAATAATGTGACTGAGTTTGATGATTTTCTCCTCTTTGTGCAGGTGAAAGAATGGGCTAAGGCACATAATATCAATGATTCTAAGACTGGAACTTTGAACTCGTATTCTCTAAGCTTGTTAGTTGTCTTCCACTTTCAGGTAACTTTCTGTTGCATTAGTTTAAGTAAGGCAGTTTTTAGGGCAGTAAAACTCTGGATTTCACAGTACAGACTTGCATTTCATCTGAAGCAAATACATGATATGTAGATCCTTTTTTACCAAGAGGATAGAGGGAAAAAGAGGAAAAAAGAGACAATTTTTTATTATATGGTTTTATTATTATTAGCTTTTACATTTTTTTAATTAAAAGAATTAAGGAGGCATTAGGAAGAAGAGTTATTTATCATTAGGAAGAAGAGAATAGAAAAGAAGTGGATTTTCAGTGAGAAGTAGGGACTGAGGAAATACCTGTTGGAGATGGGTGAATTTCTGGGAAAACAGTTCAGAAGAGTCAACCCCGTCTAATGATCGGCTCATAAGTACGTGAATATTGAAATAAGAAAGATAGGTATGGAAAAAAAGAAAAGCAAAGGTAGATGATGTTTTCTGGATCTCTAATTTTCAACCATGGTAGATACCAACTTATCTGGACTTTATTCTTACAATGTTGTTGGTCATGTTTCCTTTTGTAAGGCTGTTACAGTTTTATTAAAATTACTCTCATCTCATTTGTAATAACGGTTTCCCTTCTGGTCTTAGCTAGTCTACTGATTTTTGCAGACATGTGTACCTGCAATTTTACCACCTCTCAAAGAAATATATCCAGGAAGTATGGTTGATGATCTTACAGGTACTTACAATGATTGTTTGTTATTGTTTGAATATGCTGATCCATCTTTCTGTGTCAAATTTACTGTTTTGTTGTTGGGGCGTGAGCTCTTTACATCTGATAACTATATAGTGGTTCTCTGTCCAAGGAAATCAGGTGGCATTTGTTTGTGGAATTTTCCTTTTTCCAAAGGTTGCAAGATTTGTTTCTACCTATGACTTTGCTTAAGTTTCATCAAGAAGTTTTTGCTGCTCCCTTTCTTCCAAAAAAGACTGCTCTGGAGAAGCTGTTGTAGGATGTCTTTCCAAAAACTTGTTTGTCCCTCTCATGAATCCTCAAGAAGATCATCACTAGCACACTTTTTTTTTCTCTAAAATTTGTTCCAATGGTTTCCTTAAATTCAAAGATACTGAGTGAAAAAAATTGGCAATTAAGCATACTACTCCTCAGCTGAGTTAAGATTAAGACTGACAATACTTTGTTGCGGGAAGGAGATGAAAGGAGGGAGGATGGTAAAACAAAAAGTGAGGGATTTAAAGAGTTTGAAGTATTCTATCAACTATGAATTAGAAGGGAAGCTTGTTTGCAATGGTTCCTTGATAATTTGAAGATGCTAAGTGAAAATTTTCATCACTTTTAGTGTACAACTCTTCATCTGAGATATATCAAGGGAAATAATCAGTAGTTGGAAGGAGATGAGAGTAGGGGAGGGTGAAACAAAAAAGTGAGGGTTTAAAGATTTTGAAGTACTTTATTAAGTATGACTCACCAGGGAAGTAGAGGGAAGGAGGTGGATGGGGAGGGGGGAGTATAAGGTGTTAGCCTGTTGGATGTTAAGATAATTTTTTTCTTTTCCAATTTTGGCCATATGACAAGCTTTTGTCACAGAGAAGACACCAAAAGCATGTTGCCATTTTTTTAATTAAGCGCGAGGCCTTGTGGGGGAGATGAATGACCCATATAAAGGACCATCAAGGTGGGTTGAGGGAATGAAGATCATTGCTAATTGTCTGCGCTAAACTAAAAATGGAAGAAATTCCAGAGTTAATGATTAAGCTCAGTGTAGGAAGACTGGTGAGATTTGATATGGTTCCTGTTAGGAGGAGAGTTGGGGAGGGGAAAGTTCTCCATTGCCTCAGAATTGTTAAAATCACGGAAATACAAACTAAATGGGATTTTGTGAAATTTATGAGCTAGTAGGAATGGGTCAAAAAACATGTTTTAGGAAGAAATCTCTTGGCTGATGTTGTTATGGGAGGTACCATAGATGTTAAGAGGGGATGGGATTTCAATCCTATAACATTATTAGAGTGATAGGTTTGGCATGTCAATTAGAGCTTTCTATCTCCCAAAATGTCATAAATACAAAAATCCTTGAAGTTGTCCTTTTATAAATCACTAACACCTTTCGTGGCTACCCCGTGGATGTAACGAAAGGCCCTTTAGCAATATCTCTTTCACTAAGAAGGGCATAACTCCATCATGCGAACTCAAAATGCAACGATTCTTTTTTCAATGGTTCTGAAATCATGGTATAAATCTAATGGTTCAATCAAAAGACCATTTAGAGCACATTTGCTTCCGGTGATACCATTAAAGCTCAACAACATCGAAACACCGAACTTCGAATGAACATCCAAAATTCATCCAAGACCCTCCGAACGTAAATCAATAGTGCAAATCGATCATAAAATGCGTTCTGTACCTATTGAAATCATCAAACATATGAGTTTTTCTTGACCAAAAGTTGACTGGTCAAATTTAACTTTCTTCAATCAAAGGCTCAAATCATTCTCGAACATCTCACGGTCCATATCAATCGTTCAACCAAGTCAAAAATCACCTTCGGAACCTAACAAAATTGTAGATTAGGAAACCAACCCCATTAATCCTGAATGTTGACTTTGCCAAACTTGTCAATTTTTTTTTGAGACAATAAACTTGTCAAATTTCAAACCTTCAACATTGGAAAATCTCAACCAATCCTCATCCAATCACCTCAGTAATCATGCCACTCATTCTCGCAAGTGAAAAACAACTTTTTTTTTTAAACGGGTAATTTGTATCTGGCCACCTCCAAAAAGTATTAACAGAGAGAAGAGAGAAAAAAAGAAGAAAAAAGAAACAGAAATACTTACAAAGAACCTACGAAATCAACTAATTGGATTTCCTCTTCTATATGTTGTTCTTTACACCAAAAACCTAAGGAAGTAATTACTTTCCTTTTAATCTTCTAATCTTCTGTATTGAGCATTCTTTTCCTTCAAAAATCCTCTGATTCCTTTCCTTCCAAATATTCCACCAGATACAAGCAGGTATTGTCCTCCACCACTTCTTTTGACTCTTGCTGCCCCCCCTTCTAATTCAGCAACTCAATAAATCTGCTGTGTGTTCTGGCATACACCAGTTTAGGCTAGCTAAATTGAAGAATAAAGCCCATACTTGTGTTGTTACTTTGCAATGCAAAAATAAGTGTTTGTTGGTTTCCAGTGCCTCTTTGCATAGTAAGCATCTAGAGGCTATGCTGATGCTCTTTTTCTGTAATGCTTCATGCGTCAAACAGGCTCTCCTAGCTACCAGCCAGACAAAACACTTCACTTTAGTGGGAGCCACACTCTTCCAAACAGCACTCCATGGCCCTGTTTTCCTTCCTCCAGTTACTGATAGACCCCACTTGTACAATCTGTTGACAGAGAACATTCCATCTGGGTGTTGTCTCCATAATAGACCCCACTTGTACAATCTGTTGACAGAGAATCTTCCATCTGGGTGTTGTCTCCATAATAGACTGTCTGTTTCCAAATTAGTGCCTGGAAAGCCTTCTATCATATTCAGTAGTTCAATTACCCTTTTTATCTCCCAGTCATTTAACAACCTTCTAAATACCAAATTCCACCCTTGTTGAGAACACATCTCACTGATTTTGCTATTCGGATGCATACTGATAGAATAAAGTCCAGGAAACAAACTTGAAGAGATCCTTGACCAATCCAGTCTTCTTTCCAGAATAAAACCTTATCCCCCTCCCAACTTTAACTTTTGTATTAACTTCTAGAGTCGGCCAAAAACTTCTGATAGTCCTCCAAACTCCCACTCCATAAGTGGTTGTTACTTAACACCATTGCCCTTCTTGGTTGAATTTGTGTTGTATAACCTCTTTCCATAGTGCATGCTCCTTTTGGTTGTACCCCCATAGCCACTTGCTTAACAGACTTTTGTTATGTAACATGAGCTTCCTTACTCCCAGACCCCATAATTCATCCCTTGTTGAACTTCTGCCCATTTTACTAAATTGAAACTGCTCTCAATTTTATTTCCTTGCCACAGGAAATTCCTTCTCAAAGCATCAAGAATTTTGACCACCTCACCAGGTATAGGGAAAAGGGACATCACATAAGTTGGTAAGGAATCTAGCACAGAGTTTATTAAAGTGACTCTACCTCCCAATGAAAGGTATTGAGACTTCCAAAGTGCCAACTTCCTCTCAGTCTTCTCAATAATTCCATCCCAAATAGTAATGGCTTTATGGTTTGCCCCTAATGGTATGCCTAGATAGACTGTTGGTAGCTTCTCTACCTTGCACCTCAAGATGTTTGCTAGTATTTGAATCTGTTGAACTTCTTTTATAGGACAGATACTGCTTTTCCTCTAGTTAACCTTGAGTTCAGAACAGGCCTCAAAAACTACCAGAATCACCCTTAAATAGTAGAACTGTTCCTGGTTTGCTTCACAAAACACTATTGTATCATCAGCATGCAATAAATGTGTCAACTCCATACTCTAGTTTACCCCGTTTCTTATATTGAAGCCTCTGATCCAATTATTTTGCAACGCGTTTCTCATTAAACTGTCAAATCCCTCCATAGCTATAATAAAAAGGAATGGAGATTGAGGATCCCCCTGTCTAAGTCCTCTTTCTGCTGGAAAAAAACCTACGGGTTCTCCATTAACAAGGATGGAGAACCTGGTGGTTTTAATACAAAAGTCTATCCAACCGAGCCATCTATTTCCAAACCCCATTTGTATAAGAGTGTTGATCAGGAACTTCCAATTTAAATGGCCATAGGCTTTCTTAATATCCAACTTGCACATAACCCCCGGTACATCTCCTCTGATTCTAGGGTCAATACACTCACTAGCAATTAAAGCGGCATCCATTATCTGTCTGCCTTTAATGAAGGCCATCTGATGTTTGTTCACAAGCTTTCTTATCACCCTCTTCAATTTTTCTGCTAGAACCTTGGCTATGATTTTGTACACCCATGTGATCAAATTAATTGGTCTAAAATATCTCAAATCATTTGCCCCCACCTTCTTTGGAATCAAAGCTACAAAAGTAGCATTAAAACTTTTTTCAAATTTCTGATGAGTGGAAAATGTGGAAGGTTAACATTAAGTCCTCCTTTATAGTTTCCCAGAAAGTTTGAAAACAAATCATTGTGTAACCATCCGGACCAGGTGCCTTGTCTGCTGCACACATTTTGATCCCTTCTAACACCTCTTCCTCAACAAACCTTCTTGTAAGTCATTGTTGCTCCTCCATAGTAATAGTTTGAACATAAAAAATATTCAAATCTGGACGCAACTTTCAGATTCTTTGTAAAGATTTTGATAGAAATCCACAATGGACCTCTTAATCCCCATAGAATCAGAGGACATTACCCCATCGATCATCAAAGAATCTATAATGTTGATTCTCTTACGCGCAGTGGCCATTCTGTGGAAATACTGTGTTCTTGTCACCCTCTTTGATCCACTGAATTCTGGATCTCTATCTCCAATGGATTTCTTCATTTCTAGCCGTTTCTTCATACTCCATGGCCCATTGTGCTTTCATCATTAACTCATCATCTGTAAGAGGTCTGGCCTCTTGTATGTTTTCTAAACTTCCAATTTGCTCCAGAAGTTGATCCTTTCTAGCCCTCCAGTTACCTTTATTCTCCTTGCTCCATTCTTTGAGTTTTACTTTCAAAAGACTCAATTTTGTTGCTAACTTAAAGTCTGCTCTTCCTGCCACATTAAAAGAATTCCACCAGTCTTGTACTTTGGATTTGAACCCCTCCACATTCAGCGACCATTTTTCAAACTTGAAATATGATCTCTTGAAGACCTCATCCCCACATGACAACAAAATTGGATTATGGTCAGAACCCAAACTAGGCAAGGAACTCTGTCTGATTTGATTAAACAATTTGTCCCAAGGAAATGAATACATGAATCTGTCAATCCTTGATGCATTTCTATGATTCGACCCTCATCTCCAAGTGTAAGATCCCCCAAATAAAGGGGGGGGGGGGGGTCTACTAGCTCTAGTTCATTGATACAGCTAGAGAAATCTGTCATTGAACCTGAAAGTCTGGTACAATTTGTCTTTTCTGAAGGGAATCTGGTAGTGTTGAAATCACCACAAACCCACCCAAGGTCCTTCACAAAAGCTCTTCATTGCACCTAATTCTTCTCATAACTCAATTCCTTTTATTTCTATCACATGAAGCATATACTGCTGTAAGAAACCAAGTGAGATCTACATTAATGCTACTCAACTTGCAGGTGATCATCTGATTTCCACTCTCCACCATCTCCCCCTTCCAAGACCTTTTATCCCACATAATAATTATACCCCCTTTACTACCTAATGCCTCCATCCAAATTCCCCCCATCCATCTATTACCCCCCGTAACTGTTGAATATGATCTCCTACTGCTCCCTTTAATTTTGGCTCCACCAAAACTATAATATCTGCTGCCCCTTGTTGTAATTTACTCCTCACCAAATTTCTCTTGTTCTCCATGTTAAGCCCCCTCACATTCCATGATAGGATATTGAGCTTCATTATAACTGAGTGATTAGTTTCCTCCCCCCTACTTTTTGATTCACTCCTTGGCTCCCTTTCTTTGATTTTACATCGAAAAACAAGTTCCTCAGTTCCTTAGGAACTCCCTGTTTTTCCCCCTTTTCTGTCAAAATCAAAACAGAATTCTCTTCTTTATTCCTCTTCTGTTCAATTTTCTGTGCATCCTTCGAAAGCAGCTCCAAATTCTTGACTGAGCCTAAGAATATTGCTCTGTACCCAGTGATTTGCCCTCTCTTATGCTTCTTTACTACACCGAGAAGCATCGCAATTAATAGGAGTTGGCTCCCCCAGTTGAACAATTTGTTGCATATCTCCCTGTTCTTCACTATCATTAATTTTATCATCTCTTCCCCCATTGTTGTTATCTAATATCTCTGCATGCTTTTGTTCTTCTCTTACTTCAATTTTTTTCCCCGAACTTGCTTCACTCTCTACCATAGCGTTTTCTTCTCTGATAATTGTTGGGCCGTTTTCTCCCTGTATTTTGTTAAAGATCAGTTGTCCAGCTCTATCTGGGCTTGTACTTCTTTTCTAGGGCATAGTACCGTTGGGCTTGGACAAGAGGCCCAAATCTGATTTCAAATTTAAATGAGTCATGTGCAAGTCACATGTCTCATTAAATCTTTCCCCTCCAGCTGTCTTTCTCTTACAACCCACATGTTGTTTCCGACTAGAATCCCTTAATTGATGGGATTCTAGTACAGAATTACAGCTTGCACTTTGGATTATCCCATGGGTAAAACATTGTACTGGATTCAGCCTTGTTTCTTTTCCATATAACCTGATTCCGGTGCTATTTCAAAACTGGGTTTGCACTCCACCCATATTGGAAAGTGGTAAGTAATTCTGTTACGTTCTATGGAGACCTCCTTGGGTATTTTCCTACCGTCGCTGGCCACCAGAATCCCTGCCCACTTCATGTGATTTTTTAGCTCTGTTTCTTCCACAGTTGCAATCCATCCTCCACAGACTTCTCCAATTTCTTGAAAGACTTTCTGAGACCACAAGTGCAGGGGAATGCCCACCCCTCTGATCCAAGTTTCTTTGCATTTTAAAGAGTTTGGAATGCTTCCTATTAAAGGGTTCCACCATTCCAGATGGAAGCTACAATTCTTCCATCTCCATTGCCCTTGTAAGGTTTGCTCCGCCATGTGTTTGTTTGGAAATTCAAACAGAAATGCGTTCCCATTAAGCTTGTAGATGTTGCCACCAAAAGCTTTCTTCCAGTTTGTTGAGGACCACCTTCTAATGTCAGCAAGTGTTGGCTTTTCCTTCAACTCCTCTCCGCAAGAACCAATTACACATCTCTTGAGTAGGCTATCTTCCTGATTATCCATTCTATCAGTCACTTTTATGTTGCCATTCCTACTCTATATCTCAGCAGTACGGTGACTTTGTGACTGCCATTTACTCTCGTACAACTGCTGCAAAAGGGTACTTGACATCCGTCACTCTCGGAGGAGGTATCGGTACCTTTCTCCTCTGCCATTTAATAAACCTTTCTATCTTTAATGCAATATCCATCCACCCAACATTCAATGTTATCTCTGGAATGATTAAGCTAGACCTTCCCCCTCCATTTAATGAGATTATGCTTATAAATCTCCTATATTGATTGCTCTTTCTAGTGCAAAAAAGGTCTGACTCCTTTTCTGAAAATCTCCATCTCCTGATCTCCCTCTTCTGATCTTTCAATGCTTCTTCCATACAAAAGCATATCCATTCCATAGCTTTTCTGCTCACAGTGGACCTTCGCATCATCTTCCTACTCCTTTCCACCCATTCATACCATTCAGACTTGCCATTTTCCCACCTTGTGATATCAAATGACTTAAACCCTGCGTTGAAATAGATCTTATTGTCCTCCATGCTTAAAAATAGAGTTTCTGGTTGAGAGAAGTCCTCAAAAGGGGGGAAAAAGAGTAACCACAGAAGGTGATAAACTTAGGGAGGTGAGAGGTTTTCCGGTAAGGAGTGCCGGGAAAGTGTCAAGAAAAGATGTTTCTCCCTCCTAGGAAGTAGGAGAGAGAAGATTTTTGGTTTTCGTGCCTGAGAGCATATTACTACCCTCCCTCAGCTCAGTTAACTAACTCAAATCAAAAACAACATAATGAAGCTACGAGAAGGTTCAAATGGGGAAATGGGGAAATGGGTCCAAAAGAACAAAATGACCATACGAGTCGTTAGACTCGTTACAGGTACAAATTGTTAAATGAAAGGAGTGTAGAAACACAATAGACAACTTAAGTGGAAAAGTATTTCCAGGCTTTAAATGGACTCTCTACACTTTTCTTTCGAGTATTTTAACAATGATACACATGATGACTTCATGTAGGCCAACATGTCTTTCTCCATTTTCAATCATAAGTAGTTACTCTCCTTTTGATAACCAAGAATTTCTCGAAGGCCAATGAAACACGATTTGGAACTCAAATGGATAATAGAATTGCTCTTGTACCCTCCTCTACTTAAATACCAGGCTTTGTTTCGTGCACCTAGCCCACGCTTCATTAGCGCTGTTACTACTAGAGCGATCCCTGGAGGCAATCAGAAGTAGTAATTTAATTTCACTTTTTCCTTCTGACCTCAAACTGAAATGACTTTCTTTAATAAACATCATACTTATAGCTTGCAATGCCTAGTACTTTTAATCTCATTCATATCTCCCAAATTTAATTTCAATTTTCAGAACCCATAGTTTGAGTCAATACCAATAATCTCATTCATATCTCTCAAAAGTTCATCTATTCTAGCCTGAGAAGTTGGAGGAAGTGCACTATTAGATTTTTTCATATGTTTATACTTGGCATAAATCAGTTAAGAAAAAAGCTTATGATACAAGGTGAATTAACCGAGGAGTCTACAAGAATAGAAAGTGCCATTATCGACTTCTACCAAAAGTTGTATTCAGAGACCACTCCCACTCGTTGAGACCTACTGGCATGCTCAATAATTGTCCAACTCTTTCAGTGGAAGACAATGTAAGAATGCAAGAGAACTTCACTGAGGAGGAAGTCTTAAGGTGTTTGAAATTGCGTGCAGGAGATGAAGCTCCTGGTCCAGATGGTTTCTCCATGGTTTTCTTCATCAAGTGTTGAGAAATTGTGAAATAGGACATTATGAATGCCTTTCAGAACTTCCATGAGCAGGAAGTTTTTGAAAGAATCTTCAATGTAACATTAATAACTCTCATCCCTAAGAAGAAAGGTGCTATGGAATTAAGAGATTATAGGCCTATTAGCTTGATAGGAAGCATCTACAAATTATTCTCCTAAGTGTTGACAGAGAGGCTGAAAAGAGTGATCTCCAATCTGGTGGATGTTTAGCAAATGGATTTCATCAAATGAAGACAAATCATGGTTGTAGTTTTAGTGGCCAATGAAGCAATAGACTCGAGAGTGCAACAAAATAAGCCTGATATCCTATGCAAACTAGATATAGAAAAAGCATATGATCACGTAAACTGGAGTACTTGCTATGTATGCTGAAGAAGTTGGGCTTTGGGCAAAAATGGATACACTGGATCAGATTTTCTATATCCACTGTTAGTTATTCTGTGTTGATTAACGGATCACCTGTTGACTTCTTTAAGGCTCAAATGGGTCTCAGGCAAGGTGATTCTATGTCTCCTTTCTTGTTTATCATTGCCATGGAAGGACTGAACACTATGTTCAAAACAACTAATTTGTATGGATGGATAAAGGGTTTTGAGGTAGCTAGTGGAGGGAATGATAGCCTAGAGGTGACTCATTTGCAATATACTGATGACACCCACATATTTTGTGATGCTCATAGAAACCAATTGAGACATCTCAGAATAATCCTAGTGCTCTTTGAAAGCATCTCAGAATAATCCTAGTGCTCTTTGAAAGCATCTCAGGCCTTCACATAAATTGGGGTAAGAGCTTCCTTTATTCCCCACATGAACCTATTGGCATCTATTTTAGGAGGAGATGTAGGGTCTTTGCCAACTATTTATCTAGGAATGCCTTTGGGGGCCAAGTCAAAGTCTATTGAGATTTGGGATATTGTTAGTGAGAAATGTGAAAAGAAATTGGCAAGATGGAAGACCCAATACTTGTCAAGAGGAGGTAGATCGACTTTGATCAACTCAGTCCTTGATACACTTCCAACATACATGATGTCCTTGTTTCCCATTCCAACAGGGGTTATCAAGAGATTGGATAGAATTAGGAGGAACTTCATATAGCATGGTGATAAAGAGAGGAAAGGCTACCATTTGGTCTAGTGGAACTCAGTCATTTGTGAAAAAAAATGGGGCGACTTGGGTATCAAGAACCTGGAAATTCAAAGTAAAGCTCTAATGATGAAGTGGTTGTGGAAGTTCACCAAAGAAAACCACCTATTGTGGGAAGAGTGATTAAAGGCAAATATGATCAAGAGGATAGCTGGATGATCAAGGAGGTCAGTACTCCATATGGGGTCAGCCTATGGAGGTTTATCAGATCCCTCTGGAGAGTTGAAAACTCAATCAAGAATCAAAGTGGCAAATGGAAACAAAACCAGATTTTGGAAGGATAACTGGCATGAGGTTGGTATCATGGAACTGGTCTTTCCAGATATCTTCAACCTAGTCCTTCACCAACAAAAAACTAGAGCTGACATGTGGACATCTGATGGGTGGAGCTTGAATTTCAGAAGACATTTCAATGATTTGGAGGTTCAAAGAGTGGCTGATTTTGACCCTTCGGGGTGGCCCAGTGGTTTGGGCTTGGGACTTCCATGTTGGAGGTCTCAAGTTCGAAACTCCTTGCCAGCAAAAGCAAGGGCTTTGCCTAGTGCGGGTTACCTCTCTAATGTGGTTTGCGAGCTATTGCATAAGAGCGGGGGTTTTACCCTGTGCGCACCCAAAGGGTAGTGGCTGCAGGTTTCCTTGTCATAAAAAAAGAGAATGGCTGATTTCTTCAGCAAACTTGATCAATTTTTTGGAGTTCAAGCTGGTGAAGATCATTTATGGTGACAGGCCAACTCCAAAGGCATTTTTAAGGTCAATGTTGCCTACAAAATTATGAACCAGTCCAACCACTAGATAGCAAACTGGCCATGGAAGCAGATTTGGAGGATTAAAGTTCCCCACAAGGTATCAATTTTTGTATGGCCAGCAACGGAGGCCACTTTAACAGTGGACAACTTGATGAGCAGAGGTACTGTGCTCAAGATGCTTCCTGTGTAAAGAAACAGCTGAGACAGTTAACCATCTATTTCTGCATTGTCCATACACAACTCATTTGTAGAGAATCATCCTAAACCTTAAGGGTATAGCATGGACAATGCTAGGAGAGATAGTAGAGGCTCTTAACAGCTGGGAGGGAACATGTTCACATGCTAAGGATAGGAGTAGATGGAGAATTGTCCTAGCTTGTATCTCGTGGACAATTTGGAAGGAGAGGGATTCGAGATGTTTTCAGAGCTTAGAGAATGATGTGCAAAAGATCAAGTTGAACTTCATCTTACTGCTATGTTTTTGGTGTAATCAGATTTACTCTAATGATACTGTGTCTATCATAGATGTTCTAGATTCTTTATAGATAGAGAGGGAAGACACTAGTGTTGTCACAATCCAAGGTAGCCCCTAGATGTAACATGGCGTATAGGACCCCGAGAGGCCCCATACAGGCCACTTAGCATGCATCATACAAGATTATAGAAATCAAGATATTTAAAAGATAGTTTCAACATATAAAAATTTTATAGAGAAAAGCGAAAGTCTAAACATTGTCTTAAAGCCATTTAGTACATAAGATTGATCGGGGCGTAGCCCGTACATCAAGTTCCAAAACTGAAACTAAAGACAAATGGAATCAAGCTCGGTCCTCGGAATATGAAGACTCACCAATCTTCAATCTTCTATATGAGATTTCTAGCCACTAAGGTGTGAATCTGTAAGGCCGGTCCCTACATTTGGGGAAAATGTAGGCAAGAGGATGTGTTAGTACAAAATATGTACCAAGTATGATAGCCATGCATAAAACATTTGAAAACATGCTTAAAAAGGGGAAATCTTCATGGTATGCAAAGACCAAGCTAAAACATGATATAAGAAGGCTTGAAGACATAAGTCATAAAACATGGTCAATGCAAATAGACATCATCTTAAATCACTTGTGAGATACTTCTTGAAGTAAGCTTAGTTCATTATTGTGGGAGATTTACCTTTAACCGACATATAAGACCATGTGAGCTATCAACACGGAATCTGGTGTCTACCCCACATGGGGTGTCCTACTTGCCAAGGTAAGACCATGAATTTCTAGCTTATGTGGATCCACTAGCTAATGTCTATCTAAGACAATCATCCTATAGGGGTACATAGGTATGGGATAAAGAGATTGCAACTAGAAACTCGGCCTCTACTTACATGAGAGCTCCCATCTCAAAATCCTCTCGGTGCTAAGCGTAAATCCCACAGAATAGTCATTTTCTTAACTTGTTCTTATTATCCATGGAAGGGCACGTCATATTGCCAATCCAAGCTAAGTCATATGCCATCCATGGAAAGGCACAATTAAGTAACCAATCCAAGCTAGGTTTCATTAGAATAGCTCCTTAACTTTGATTTATTTTAGGTGAGAAGACCTTTCAATCTTAGAATCCTTTATGAGAAAAACCTTTCACATTCATGCATGAGGTAGTTATGTGAGCAGTCCTTTCACAATAATTAACCACAACGACAACATATATGCTTTTTACTCTCAAGCAAAATCTACATCATATCTCATCAATTCCATAAGAACATATATAATTTCATAATTCACCTTTCATAGTTCAAAACCCACTTTCAATCATCAATATCTAGAAAACATGGGTTAAGCATGGGTTCATGGGGATTCGTCTTAAAATCATGAGATTATATCAATTCATAAAATTACATAAACCAATTAAGTAAATCAACATTGAAAGGAACCCATGATATGGAAGAAAAACCCTAACTCAATTGGGGATTTCTAACTTTGTAATTTGGAGAATTTAGGAACTCCATGGAGGAAAGGGCTCCATGGATGAATACTATCATACCTCAATGCCAAGAGCTTGCCTTCAATGGTGGAATTGGAGGCTTGACTTGAAACCTACGTTGACTCCTTCAAGCTTTCTAGAGAGAAATATTTTGGAGAGGAAGACTTGTTCTTCTTTTAGGAAATTGAGAGAATGATTTCAATTGGGGAAATTTGGGGTTAAAACACTTATATAGGACTTCTAGGAAGGGTAAAACGACATAGTGTTACGATAGAATAATTAGGAAAAGACCCAAATGCCCCCGACTTAAAGTTGACGCAACCACTGAACAGTGGCCTTCACGAGCCTTCAAGGACCTCCACGAGTCGTTGTGGCAGCTGTGGTCCTTGACCAGTGGCTTGGGTAGCGGCCCCTTACTATCTTGCCCCTTCACGACCACCTTAACGGGTCGTTTGCCTCCTCACGACCTGTCTAGAGGTTCGTGGGAGGAGGCTAACTTTGGGGTAGGTTCTGCCTCCCCCACACGAGCATCATAACGACCCGTGCGCCTCCCCACGGGCCGTTTAGGCCCTCGTGGGAGGGGTCCCTGCTCAGCATGTCCTAGACGACTTGCCACGGGCCACCACATAGACCGTGGTCCCCTTCACAGCTCGTCTGGGGCTCCGTGGAGGGTCCATGGTCCAGGTGTTGGCCTGTGAGTTCTTCCCCATTTCCCCTTTTTAGGCCTTTCTCGAATTCGAGGTGTTACAAGAGCTCTATTGTAAATATGGTTTCAGTACTACCCAAGTACTGTTTTGATCCCTAACATGACACAAAGTGATTTCAAAAAAAAAAAAAACACAATCATGCTAGTTCAAAAGGTGAGGTGGCTAGTCAATTTTAGAAATTTCTAAATTTTATAAATTTTTAAAATAAGTCCTTTGCACCTCGTAATTTTAAAGATGAGTTAAATATAAACTAAATAAATATAGGGAATTGGAAAAATTTAAATTTCAAAATCATTTCTTCAATGGCGGGTGTATATTCATCTATTGCTTTATATACTTGGAAAATACAATTGAAATTCCACATATATACCATTTGTATAATAGTAGGATAACATATACCAAATAATCCTTTTGTGGCATAATAATTTTTTTCTAAAAATTTGGTAAGCTCATTAATTTCTTATGTTACGTCTTTGGCTTAACCTTAGTAGGAAGTACAAGAGGAGGTCGAGCTCCTGACCGATATTGACTCTAAGTTGGAGCTTTTGTAACTGGACTAGTGGGTGTTTCATCTAATTTATGTTCTTCTTTCTCATTCTATTACCATAATCCCTAGATTGTTTATCCTATCATTTGCGATCTAGTTGCTCCTCCAAATTGATACTCTCTCCGTCCCATTTTATTTGAGGTACTTTGACTCGGCACGGAGTTTAAGAAAGAAAGGAAAACTTTTAAAACTTGTAATCCAAAATGAATGATAGAAATTTGTGTGGCTGTAAATCATTTCATTAAGAGTAAAATAGACATTTTATAGTCAAATTGTTACTTAATATAGAAATGTGTCATTCTTTTTTAGACTGACTAAAAAAGAAAGTAAGTCACATAAATTGGGACAGAGGGAGTATCAAAATTGATGGGTTTTTCCAAAAATAGGTTTAATCCACATGACTTTATCCTCTATACTAGTTTCAGCAGGAAAAAGATTACTAGAAGTCTAGAACTAGCACCTTTTGTTACTCTTTTCAGCAAAAGGTATGGTTATGCCTAGTACCTATTTAGGAGCCACAATATAACAACAACAACATTATAACTAGTTTAAATGTGTAATCTCACAAGTGGGGTTTGGGCAGGGTGGTGCGTACGCAGCCTTAACCCAACCCTCCCTTGTGAAGGTAGAGAGATTGTTTCAGATAGAGCCATAATATAACAAATACAATAAAATTTAATACAAATAATAATTGAAATATCATAAATTAAAAACAAATAATTAAAGAAAGTAATAGATGGAACGAGTGTACCAAACGTCTGCACAAAAGCAAAAAACTATAGCCGTAAGCCATAAATAAATGTTGAAAGTTGGAGCTTGAAAATTTCTCCAAATATTTGCCCATTTCACACAAAGAAATTGAAAGCACTTAGTTGATTAACAAATTTAGAGAGAAAGAGAGAATTGAGAATTGAGTGTACCAAACGTCTGCACAAAAGCAAAAAACTATAGCCGTAAGCCATAAATAAATGTTGAAAGTTGGAGCTTGAAAATTTCTCCAAATATTTGCCCATTTCACACAAAGAAATTGAAAGCACTTAGTTGATTAACAAATTTAGAGAGAATTGAGAATATTGGAAAAAAATGAAGAATGATGGAGGGTATTTATAATTTAGAATTAGGGCCAAAGTGTAATTTGGTAAATTTGGGGGTTTAAAATAAAAACTTGAGGGGGTTGGGCCTGTTTTGGTCGCTTCCAACGACTATTTTTGCAAATCAGCTATCCTCCCCTCCCCTCCCCCCCCCCCCCCCCTCCTCAATAATCATGTGTGCTATCGGGACAGTAATGGGTTTGGACCGGCTGAGATGCCGGGCCCAAACCCCAACACTGTTCCACCCCACCTAAACCCTAAACCCATCCCGCATCCTGAACTGGTACTAGGATGGACAAGCACTAGACCGGGCCGTTTCAGGATTTCCTGCCCCATTAACCACCCTTAGTTGGTTCATATTAATTTGACACGTTTCATTTTTGACATTCTGAAATGTTTGACACTTACATTTCTAAACAATATTCAAGAATTCAGATTCATAAAATTGTTTGTAGTTCTTACTTTGTAGTGATATTTCATCTGTCAAATTGACTTTTCTACATTGCTTTTGTTACAAATGAACTTACACTCATTCTTAAGTAATGTACATAACTCATATATAGATAGCAAATTTGTAAGGGTCTCTTCTATTTCTTTCTTTGGTTAGCTCATGATATACATGTAGTTATATTGCTTACCAATTTGAATAATACTACTAGTTATACTCTCTATATTCTCTATATTCCATGAACATGAGAGTCAATTCCATCTCTGTTTGGGCTCCTGGTTCATGCTCTAGTTGGGCCTGGGCGTGAAGAGGGTGTTAGAGTCTCACATTGGTTGGAAAATCGACCGATGGTTTATTTGGATGTGGATAATCCTCACCTCATTAGATAGCTTTTGAGATTGAGTTAGGCCCAAGTGTCATATCTTACGACTTTAATATTTTTCTTTTGCTATCACTAATATACTCCTGTTTCATTTTATCTGTCTTAGTTTGACTACCCCTAGAGTTTAAGAAAGTATGGAAGACTTCTGAATCTTGTAGTTTTAGATTGTTTATATTGTGACAAAATGTCCCTTGATTATTGTGGTCTTAAACATGTCAGGTGGGTAGTTGGAATTAAGGAGTCATTATCAATACAAAAAGTAATATTTTTATAGACAGACTAAAAAGAAAAATATGACACATAAAGTGAAACAGAAGGGGCGATGTATAAGTAACAACATACCCAGTGAAATTCCACTAGGTGGGGTTTGGTAAGGGTAAAGTGTATGCAAAACTTGCCACTACCTCGTGGAGGTAGATAGGTTGTTTCCGAAAGGGCAATGTATGAGTGAAAGTAGCATTTTAAATTGTTTCCAATCAAAATACCTTGGTATAAAATTAAAGCGGAGGGAGTAGCTCTTTAGGTACTTGAGTTACTTTGATGATTTTGTGCTCCATAGACTACTCTGAGCAGAATTTTTCTGGGTTTCAAGGTCTGGGGGGTGTAGGACTCAACCTCAAAAGTAGACCTAAACTATGATCACACAAGGTTGCATGCCATGTTTCATAAAACATAATGATGGTAATGTAATGCTCACGAAGTATGAGGGGAGGACTAGTTTACAATTGCAATGGGTTGTCAGATGCTTGAGTGGCAACTGTTTTGGCTCTAAATTCATTTGTGAATACAAGTACCAGACTAAATTGGACAAGTAGGAAGTCCAAACACAAATTATTTGGTTTATACACAAAGACTGCTATGGCTGACTCACATGCCTTACTACACTACCTTTTCCCTATTCTCTGTTTTAGACTCGATTAACCGTGTCTAATTTTAACTCGTCTATCTAATGTTGCTTTTGTAGGTGTTAGGGCTAGTGCAGAGAAATTCATTGAAGAAACATGTGCGATGAATATAAATCGACTTATGTCAAACAAGTCTCGAGCGATTAATAGGAGTTCTCTGTCTGAGCTTTTCATCTCATTCATTGCAAAGGTAGTAATTGGTTTAGGACTCTATTGTCTGTTGTGTTTGTCATATGATGTTGAACCTATTGACTGTTTTGATATTTTCTTTCTATGATTATTTATTACAATCCTGAAAATGATTATTTTTGTAACAGTGTTGTACGAAAATTAACTTCATTACTCTTATGTAGTTCTGCGACATCAGTTCAAGAGCCTCTGCTCAGGGAATTAGCCCATTTACTGGCCAGTGGGAAGACATTGTGAGCAACATGAGATGGCTGCCTAAAACATATACAATATTTGTAAATCTCTCTCTCTCTCTCTCTCTCTCTCTCTCTTATGCGCGCACACACATACCAAATACCCACACCCTTTTTCCCATCAAAGCTGCTGCAGGTCTATACCTTTTTTAATTTATTATTATTATTATTATTATTATTTATTTTGACGTTCAAGTTACTGTGTCCAGGTTGAGGATCCCTTTGAGCAGCCACTTAATTCAGCAAGGGGTGTATGCACTAAACAACTAACAAGAATAGAAGAAGCATTCAGGAGTACCCACTTTATGCTTTGTTCATCGAATCAAAATGAGAATGAAATTATTTCTACTCTTGTTAAGCCACATGTATCGAAGTTTGTGGCAAGAACATCTGGAAACCAAAATAACTACAGTAGAAATGGCCTTCGGCCACAATTGCAAGCACAGAGAGCTATAAAGCCACCATTTCAAGCACATCATCAGCGTCAGGCCCAGAGAGTTATACATCCACCATTACGAGCACAACATCAGCCTCAGGCACAGAGACCTATCAATCCCCCATTACAAGCTCATCAGCTTCAGGACAAAAGGGTGAATAGGAATCAGAATTCAACGGCGCAGGGACCCACACAAGCTATTCGTGTTCAAACACAGACAGTATGGAGGCCAAAATCAGACGGATAGGGGTGTGAATTTGGACTTGTGCTGCTGAAACTAAGCATCCATTCAAGTGCTTTTACTTCTTTTTTTTGGGTGGTTATGGGGAGGTAATGATAGCTTGGGTCCGGTGAGACTATTGAGTCTATTTGCCAATTTCAGAGAAAGACAATTGTCCTCGAGGACATCCTATAAAATTGGAACGATATAGAGAAGAAAACACTTGATAATATATATTGCTATGTGCTGATGCAATGCATATATTCTCTTATAGGCACCTCCCCTCTTGGCATGTTTGAAATTATTATGGTAGTAGTATGTTATACAATGATCAAATTGAAATGTATAAGTAAGATTAAATCCAGCCATAGAATTATTGCAGGATATTTCACGACTTGTCCTAAACCGTAGGTAAATGTAGTCTAATTCAGTACCTTGTTTGCGATGCAACTAAGATCAATTTATTTTAACTTTAGCCTTAGGTTGAATAGCGATAGAGAAAGGAGATAAAAGTTCAGATTTGTGGCTCATACAGTATGTTAGAAACACCACTGAAAAAGAGAGTTCATTGCAATTCAATATTTCTCCTATGACCTCTAAAATGAATGCCTCAGGACCCTAAATTTATTAAAAATTTGTAGATCACATGATTTGTGGTTATACACAACCATCATCTTCTAATTAACAAATTACAAGACGAGTTCTTGTGGCTTTTTCCATAAATTGAGATGTGCATTATCCTAATGTTGGTCAACACAAACATGATAAATACTTTGTCCCTACAGATAAATCTAACTTCAGTACATCCTCTACAAGTGAACTTAGAAAGAGATGGTGACATTATAAACGCAATTGATGAAGTAGCTTTTGTGCCGGTTTATCTATATTGGTATTATACTTCCTCTATTTCGATTTGTTTGTCTGGTCTTGACTTGAATACAGAGTTTAAAAAAGTAATTACTTTTAAATCTTGTGCTCTTAAACTAAAGATATGCATAATATACCAAATTTTGTGGTCTTCAACATGCCATGTGGAAAGTTAAAATTTAAGAGTTGCTAAAAAATGATCGAAACACTTTTTGAAACAGACTAAAAAGGAAAGTAAGACAAACAAATTGAAACAGAGTGAGCACTAGATCGAGGCGAGGAACAATGTATATTTTAGTATTGAGAACACAAATAAAGGAGACATGATTAAACTTAATATTAATATAATATGCGAGAAAATAGTCAAAAGCCCCTCTAATCTATTGTCGGATTCTCAACTACACACTCATACTTTACGGGGTCCTATTACCCCATTGAACGGTTTAAAAATACTCCCTAATTGCTTATCTGGCAAAGTGAGTGTATTTCACTCTCTCTAGGAGAGTGATCAACAAAAATAATTATTACAAAAAGTTTATTTTTAATTATTTTCATAAACATATGTATTTTTATTTATTTTTTCTTATTTATTTTCTTTCTTCCCCAAAACAATATGGACCTCCACCATTCATCAACCTTAAGCAACCATCGTCGCAATCGAATTCACCATTGTTAGTTTCAAGCTCTAATGTAAAATACTTGCAAAATCAATTAAATCCACTAAAAATAAAATGTCAACCATCTTCAATCACCCCAAAAGACTTCAAATCAGATTTGAGAAAAATCAATTTGGGTTCACATAAATGTAATTGAACCCCCAAAAAGTTATTATCATTTTCAAATCTCTTGATTATAAAATAAAATAAAATAAAAAAGCACAACACAGATTTGCAAGACGTTGCACTGAGCTATGAATGTGGCTAAATCATTCCAAGTCTAATTAAAGAAAAAGAAAGTCCTTTGATGCTCTGGGTGTCAGAATGTAGGTGAATTGAACCAAGAAAATGAAAGATTATGTTGATTTGGCTACAGTATTTGTAAAATACTCCCAAGCACACTATCACAATCATTAACCCGAGCATCTTCTCCCAATTAAGTTCTTTTTTTTCTTTGGTGGTGAAATCAAATTGATTTGTGATGGTTTTGATGGTGGCTTGAATATTTATTTTTCGAAGCTTTATTCTTAGGAAAAGATGGTGTTGGTGTATATGCATTTTATTATTAAAATAAAATACTAAGTGCATATGTTAGTGGGTATAAATTATGATAGAAGATGACTATTGGTTGTTGTAACTTATATGACCATTACTTCTTGTAACTCTCATGGTCATTAGTGTCTTGTAACTCATATGACCATTAGTTGTTGTAACTCTCATGGTCATTAGTTTCTTGTAACTCATATGACCATTAGTTTCTTGTAACTCATGTAACATCTTCCCACATTACTACCCCTCATTCCACCCATTGATTATATGGAAGACTTCTTCACCTATAAATAGTGGTGTTTCTCCCTTTGCGAAGTATCCCAAGTAAGAAGTGAAATAATCTCAAAAAGATGAGAAGTGTGAAATAATATTTTAATGTGTAGTAGTGAAAGAGAGTTGAGACATAGAAAAATATTCTAAGTCTTCAACTATATTCACTATATACAAGAGAGTATTTATATGTTGAAGGAAGATGTTCTTTTGTGGAGCTTTGGACTCTTCAACTAATCCGGAGTTGTTTGAGTTGTACGACGTTGTTGGGTTGTTGTATCATGGAGGGGACAAGTCAAGAGTATTACTATTGGATCGGTGTAGATTATGCCGCATTGGGCTTGAATCTCCTTAAAGAGAACGAGATATCCGTGTCCCAGCCTAAAAATTTGTTTATTCATTTTTATCATTTTATTTTCAACTGTAATATTTTGTATTTGTGGTATATTATACCAACAGATGATAAAGAGATTTTGAATAGGTGAAGAAGGTAATGGTAAAGGTGGGGGAGATTATAAAGGCAGAGGTAGAGGGGTGGGGGGAAGACCCTAATGCATTCACCAATGTTTTCCCCAAAATCAATTTTTGTAAAAAATTAGGGTTGAATAAATGGTTAAAGAGGAAAGAAAGAAGATGAAGGGGAAAAAAAACTAAAAAAATAATAATAATTAACTAGTTAAATACACGTGTCAAGTGTGTGTGTTTCACTACAAGGCACATATCTGGTTATGATGTTTTAAGAGGTTATATATTTCACTTTTAAAATGTTTAGGGAGGTAATAGGACCCCCGTAAAGTATGAATGTGTAGTTGAGAATCCAACCATAGATTAAGAGGCTTTTGGCCATTTTCTCTATAATATGCCTCATAGACCATAGTATGTTGAGTAAATAACTTAAAAGGTCACTCAACTTTGAAAATTTGTCTCATAAAGTCATTAAATTTATTTTGTATCAATAAAATCACTCAACTTAGATCTTTATATCAATAAGATCACCCAATTAAAGTTATTATTTAAAAAAATTGACATAGCAAAATAAATCATTATTTATGCCATGTAAATATAAATTCCACAAATAAATAAAATTAAAGAAAACTCATTCAAAAAAAGTTTATGAATAAACTTAATCCGTGAAATAATTTTATAATTTTATTATGTATTTACAATTTAAATGATGTTATTCTTTATGATATTATCCTTGACTTAATGACTGTAACAATCTTTTCATAAGATGTCAATTTTTTTAGGGAAAATTACAGAAATCACATATTTTTAAGGTAAAAATTGCAATTTATTCCTTAAAAGTTTATAATTACCGAAATCCCTCAAACGGAACAATAATATAAGCGCTGATACATTAATCTGATGCGCAAGATACATTAATCGTTAAGTAAGATACATTACATTTTATACATGATACACTAATTTGATGCGCCAGATACATTAATCTGATGCGCGAGATACACTAATGTGATGCGCGAAAATGAAGGATTTTGGAGATTTGTAAAACTTATAGGGAATAGTGGTAATAAGTAAACTAAAATGTGAATTTCTGTAATTTTTCCATACTTTTTTATACTGCAGCAATTGTGGAAGACTCTCTTCGGTTTGACTTTGATAACAGGATTCATTGTGCTGAAAGTGGTGAAGAAAGCACAGAAACAGAAACCGTCTATTCCCTTAAATGCCACATTTCGCAGGAAGTTAATCATTTGCACGAGGGTTTGAAGTGTGATCTGAAATCGGAACTGGAGAAGGCATCTCCTTCACTTGGACGCAGTGCAGTTTATGTGAAAGACTCCCGAATCAATGGTTTGCCAAGATACTTGACCATTCAGTTTGTCCGTTTATTCCGGAAAAGGGAATCAAATCAGAAGGCAAAGATTTTACGGAAAGTGGATTACCCATTGTCGTTGGATGTATATGATCTTTGTTCAGATAACCTTCGCAAGAAACTGGAAGGTCCTCGCCAGGTTTTGAGGGATGCAGAAGGTAAGAAGGCTGGTTTAAAAACCAGTGCAAAAACTCCAGTCTCAACTGACAGCGACACTAAAATGACCGAGGCTGAGGAATCATCTAGTGGAAGTGGAGAAGCATCTAAATCTACATCCCAAGAAGGTGTTCTGCCTGAGAAGGAACACCAGTTGACTGGAATATATGATTTGGTGGCGGTGCTGACTCACAAGGGAAGAAGTGCCGACTCAGGGCATTATGTTGCCTGGGTCAAGCAAGAGAACGGAAAGTGGGTTCAATTCGATGATGACAATCCAATCCCGCAGCGAGAAGAGGACATCACTAAACTCTCAGGGGGTGGTGATTGGCATATGGCTTATATTTGCATGTACAAGGCCCGTGTTGTTCCCATATGATTTGAAGTATTTGATTGGGTTGGTTTCACATATTGGACACTGATGTACTCGAGTTGGTCACATTATACATGATTATTCTGGTACTTTTACGTACATTTAGCATTGAGTTGCACTTGAACTGCCTTGGAAATTCAGCGGGAGAGCTTTTCAGACTTATTGAATGGTGGATTCAGGCAATATAGACTATTCCATCCGACTAAAAAAAGTAAAAAACATTGCAGTTATTAAGCCAATTATTTGTAAGGACAATTTTTACGGGTCCTTTTTTTTTGGGTAGAAATTTGAATATATAGTAACACCATAATATAATTTTCACTAATTAAGTTTATCCTTGAATTTTTTTTGATGAGTTTTCTTTGATCTTTTTTATTTGTAGAGTTCATATTACATAGCATAATAACAAATTATTTTGCTATGTTAATTTTTAATAATAAATTTAGTTGAGTAATATTATTGATATAAAAATCTAAGTTGAGTGATTTTATTGATATAAAAGTCTAAGTTGAGTGATTTTAGTGATACAAAATAAAGTTCAATGACTTTACTAGATTCATTCTCAAAGTTGAGTGATCTTTTGAGATACTAACTCTAGTATGTTACATTCAATTTGCGGAATATTATCCCGGGAGCCTGCTAGAAAGGCTAAAAAAAGACATCGTAGTTGGTCACATATATGTATAAGATATGTTTGCATTGGCCTGAAAGCTTAATTCTGGACTTGGTCAATAAAAGTAGATTTTTTCCACGTTGAAAAGAACAATCCAACAGATAGTAAAGAGAAGAATCTATCAGTTGCCCCCAAAAGAGAAGATAAAATAGCACATTAATTTGGAGATAAACTATTTGGATTGAGGAAAATCTAATTGTGTGGATTCTTTAGGCATAACTTTCTGTGAAGGACAAGGAAGATTTAAAAAAGATAGTATGAACAGACTTGAGAGATTTATTCTCACGGGATTTTCTTATATTGTTTGTATTGCTCTACCAATTACAACAATTATTCTCTTGTAAGTCTATGGAGTAGGGGTGAACATCGATGTTGGTTCGGGTTTTTTCAAAGAAATTTTTTTAGGAATAACAAACATAATAATCATATTAGTGTTTTATAGCCACATTTTTGCTAATTGCCTTGTCACGACCCAGAGGTACACCCTAGATGTAACATGGTGTGCAGGATCCCAAGAGGCCCCATACAGGCCACTTAGCATTCATAACATTAAAAAATAAAACAAAAGAGATAAAGACAACATTTCAAGTCCAAATCATTTTTATAAAAGTAAAGCGGAAGTTTTAAACACTTATATCATTAGCCATCTAGTACAATAGAATGAAATTGGGTCTAGCCCATACATTATGTCCAAAACTGAAAGTAAGAAAGAAACGAAAACAATGAGAATCTGTCCTCAAAGCATGAGGACTCACCAAAGCTCGAGAATCTCGCAAATCAACCTCTATCCACGAAACTGAGAACCCTGACAGTCGGACCCTACATAGGGGAAATGTAGACAAGAGTATGTGTTAGTACAAAAAAATGTACCAAGTATGATAGCTATGCATAAAATATTTAAATCATGCTAAAGAGGGACATTTTCATAAGTATGCAATGATCAAGCTAAAACATGTATCTTGAGAGTTAGAAACCATAAGTCATAAAACCATGATCAATGCAATTGAACATCATCTTAAAGCATACTTACGATACTTCCTTGAAGTAACCTTGGTTCATAATAACTTTGCTTATTTGTGGGAGATAGCCTTAACCGACATATAAGACCATGTGAGCTATCAACATGGAATTCGGTGTCTACCCCACACCGAAAAGGGGTGTCCTTTTTGCCAAGGAAGGACCATGAACTTCTAGCTATTGTGGGTCCACTAGTTAATGTCTATCTAGACAATCATCCTATGGGGGCACATATGTAAGGGATAAGGAGATTGCTACTAGAAACTCGACCTCTACTAACATGAGAGCCTCCATCTCAGTATCCTCTCGGTGCTAAGCCTAATTCCCACAGAGTAGTCATTTTCTTAACTTGTTCTTATTATCCATGGAAGGGAACGTCATCTTGCCAATCCAAGCTAATTCATATGTCATCCATGGAAAGGTATCATTCAATAACCAATCCAAGCTAGGTAATGTGTCATCCATGGAAAGGTACAATTAAGTAACCAATCCAAAATAGGTCTTATTAGAATAACTCCTCAGATCTTTGATTCATAGTTTAGTTGAGAAAACCTTTCAACCCTAAGAATCCTTTATATGAGAATGTCCTTTCACAATCATACTTTAATATGTTTATGAGAAATCCTTTCAACAACACTACAACATCATCATCATTGACACTTCACTCTCTAAGCATCCTTAAAATATTTACATAAACCTCATAAGGTCATGCTTAATTCATAATCTCCTCTTTCATAATTCAAAACCCACATCACATCATCATAATTGGAAAACATGGGATTTACATGGGTTCATGTGGGAATCATCACAAAATCATAGTATTTCATCAATTCATGCATAAGAGATCATAATTCAATCATTTAAATCAATAATCAAGAGAACCCATGACAATTGAAGAAAACCCTAACTCAATTGAGGATTTCTAACTTTGAAAATAGGATAATTTGGGAATTATGAATGGAAGGAATCCATGGATGAAAACTATCATACATTACTATCAAAGCCCAAAAACAATTGAAGAATGAAGGCTTGATCTTGAACCCTAGCTTGAACCTTCTTCTTCAACCTTCTAGAGAGATAAATATCTTTGGGAGAGAAAGACTCAACTTTTTTTGGTGAATTTGAAAAGAATGAAGTGAATGAATTAACTTGGGTTAAAATCACTTATATTGGGGTCTTAGGCATGGGGAAAATGATATAGTAATAGGATAAAATAATTAGGAAAAGACCCAACTGCCCCTAAAAATAACTGTCGACCCACTATCTACGAGCCTTGACCGACGGACCGTGGTTTGACTGACGGTCCATCCTGTACGTCTGTCGTCTTCATTAGAGACTGAAATTTTGAGGTCATGACCTATGGAACCTCATCCATGGACCGTGGACCCTACGACGGTCCGTTGGTCCAGGTCGTGGTTCTGGGATTTTTGAACATTTTTGGGTGACCAATCCACGGACCAGACCTATGGTTCATGGTTCAGTCCACGGGCCGTGGTTGGTCTCCGTTGGATGGCACCAGGTATTCCTGAAAACAAAAAAATTGTTCTTTCTCAAATCCGAGGTGTTACAGCGCTCCATAGCCATTTTTTCATTTTCTATGGAGCCTTTGATCTATATAAATCACGAATTACATTAAATTTGTATACAATTTAAAAATAAACAAATTAACTAAAAAGGCGCTACTCTATTACCAAAAAGGAAAATATTCTCATAATTGACTGTAGCACCTCATAGCCAAGGAGGGAAGTTTAGCATGTTTTGGAGTTCCAAGTGTTACTCACGAGGTCACCCACACCACGTGGTTAGACCCACGCCCCGTAGGTGGGCAGCGTGGGTGGACACCAAGAGGAAACTGCCCAAGGAAGTGACCTGCAGCAGGACTCATGCCTCGTGGATGGGTCCAAACCCCGTAGGTGGACTCCGTAGGTCAAAAGCCAACATCTAGGGTTGCAGACCCCAAACCACGCCCAACCAGGATGGGCCATCGGTCAACGTACACCCTGTGGTCGGGGTTTCGTGGATAGGGCAGTGAGGTCGGTTAGTAAGGACTTAATGGAACTTTCCAGAATTAAACTAAGAATTAAGTGACATCATTTTAGTCTAATCTAGACTACCTATATAGAGTTTTAGACCCCTTAATTAAGTCATCATAAATCATTATTTCAAGACCCCCAAAAGAAACCCAATTCCCTCTCAAATATCGTCTCTCTAGAAAGAATAAAAAGAAGAAGAAGAGGGTCAAGATAGGTCAAGTCAAGACTCGATTGTATCAAGCTTGGTAGTCTTTGTAATCAAGGTATGATATCTTATTCATTCATGTATTCCTTTCATCCATGAATCCCCCATGTTTTCCCCAATTTAGAAGAAGAATTCCCCAAGTCTAACTAGGATTTCTTCTAATGTTATGGGTTATGATCCAATAGAGTAGATTATGATTGTTTATGGTTTTTTATGATGGAATGTCATGTTTAGTATGATTATACATGTATTCATGCTTAACCTATGATTCTAGGGTGAAATTGATGTAGTTGAGTTTTATGCCATGAAAGGGGAAATTGAGGGCTTAGATGTGATCTTCTAGGATTGATGAATTACAACATAGATCACTTGAAATTGAAGTAAATAGATATGAATTTGCTTAAGAGTAAAGCTTATAAACATGAATTGACTAAGATCAAGTATGTATGATGAACTATAAATGGTAAGGCTTGAGATTAGGATTTCTTTGAGGCATGAATGATGACTGATCATTGTTAGGGATTTTAGAATAAAGCTTATATGTTGAATTGTGACTGAGGCTTGAGAGTAAAACCTATGTTATTGACTTTTATATGGTATTGTTGTGGAAAGAGTTTACCCACATGACATGTATTATGAATGTAAGATATTATGCATGTTCTTATGAAATCTTTGTAAATGCCTTAATTACACTTTGAGAGTAAACTGTTAATAACTACAATAATATGGTTGTGGTGATTGAAAGGACATTATCATGGACACCTAATGAACATGATGTGAAAGGTTTCCTCACATAATGAAGATTCTAGGTTGAAAGGCTTTCTCACCTAAATGAATCTAAGACTACATGTAGACATGGATGGTGAAAGGTTTTCTCACGCATGATCTAATGAACTAAAGCATGTAAGAACTATGTTAACTTGAAGTGGTGATGTGATTTCCCTTCATGAATAGCTTGACTTGGTAAGATAAGACCATACATGTTAGCTAGAGATAGTATAGCTCATGGATAGACTTGGATTGAGAAATCGTACCCTTCCAATATAGCTTGAACTTGAATAATAGAATGTTTGCATGATAGCTTGACTTGGTGAGGACACACCACTTCATGATAGCTTGGATTGAGAAATAGTACCCTTCCTTGAGTAGCTTGAACTTGCATGAGAGTGTGTTTTCCATGATAGCTTGGTCTAGCATAAATAAGGTGTTTTTTCCTTAATAGCCTTAAATTGGTAAATCATAACCATTCATGAGTGATGATGTGTTGCGGAGTAATAGAGAGGTACTCTTCCATGACTAACATGAATATGAGGGACAAGTCCCCAATCCAAGTAACATATGTATGATGTAGCAAACTTACTTCAAGGAAGTATTGTAAGTATGTTTTTATAAAAAGTTTACTTGTATGGTGTATTCGTAGTTTGAATTGTAGCTTGAAAGGCCCTTCTAATACATGTATGACTAAATGTGAATGTTCCCTTATCTATGAGAAATAATCTAAGGATGAGATCAAAAGATGATGAATATGAATGAAGGCCTAAATGGTTTGCTTAGCATGGGTGGGATTATGGGGTCTTATCCATGCATTGCACAAGTTTGCCTTGCGGTTACTTATGAAGTATTTCTCTTATATTATGTTGAATCAGATGCATTGATTGTGCCTATGACTATGTTGTTACTCCTTATTATTATAATCTATGTCTCATGTTGATGTCTCGATTATGGTATATGTCTTATGTTGACTAATGCCTACATTATGCTTACGTTGATGATTTATGCTAGCCATCATATTTAGTACATGTTTGTACTAACACATACTTTTGCCTGCATTCTTATCAAATGCAGAATCCGACGATATTGACTTGCTCCTCGTGGCTAGGTTCATAGTAGAGCAAGAAGCAAAGATTTGGTTAGTCCTCATAGCATCGAGGACTTGATCACCCTTTTCTTTTTATGTCTTTATTTTATGTTAGAACAATTGTATGGTCTGTGTCCCTAAGACTATTCAAGTATTACATGGTTTGAGACAATGTTTAAGACTTCCGCTTTGTTTTTATGAGACTTATATTGCATTGGAAAAATATTTTAAATTCCCGCACTATTTTCTATTATCTTATGTTATGATATGCTAAGAGTCTTGTATAAGGTTTTTCGTAGTCTTGTACACCGTGTCACATCTAGGGGTACCCATGTGTCGTGACAAACTTGGTATCAGAGCATAAGGTTTAGAATGGATCTCGGATGTCTCAAACCACGTGTAGTAGAGTCTTGTTCATAAATGTGAAGTGTGCCACATTTATGAATGAGAGGCTATTGGATGTTTAGGAAACTTCACTTCTTCACTTCTCTAAGTCGTGTCATAGAGTTTAACTCTTTAGGTCTTTCTCATAACCCATGCTCGTTGGTTTTCAAGATATGACTACCAGAAAGGTTGTTAGAATAATGGAGGGAGACAATGCTAATCAAGAGGTTCCTCCCACGCTTCTCCTCAAGTTCCAATTAACCCATTGAATGAGAATATAACTAATGCGGAGCTTAGGACGGCTTTCCAAGTGATGGCTCAAGCCATGACGACACAAGACAACAGAGAGGTGGTAGCCCCCATGAACCCAAATGAGGGTACGACGGTGTCAAGAGTGAGGGATTTTATGAGAATGAACCCTCTGAAATTTCATGGCTCCAAACTAGAGGAAGACCCTCAAGAGTTTATAGATGAGATTTATAAGGTGGTAGACATTATGGGAGTTACTTCAGCTGAGAAAGCGAAATTGGTCGCTTACCAACTCAAAGGGTTGCACATGTTTTGTTTAATCAATGAAAAGAGGCTAGGCCAAAAGGAATGGGTCCCATAGAGTGGGAGAGATTAAAAAATGCTTTTTTAGATAGGTTTTTCCCTCTAGAGATGAGAGAGGCTTTGGTGCTTGAGTTCATTAACCTTAGGCAAGGTAAGATAAGTGTTAAGGAATATGCATTGACGTTCACCCAATTTTCTAAGCATGCTCCATCCCTAGTGGCCGACTCTAGGTCGAGGATGAGTAAGTTTATGTCGGGACTGTCCGATCTAGTAGAGAAAGAGTGTCGTACCACCATGCTCATTGGTGACATGGATATTGCTCGTCTTATAACTTATGCCCAACAAATTGAGGAGGTGAAACTAAATGGGAGAGCTAAGGATAAAAAGAGGTCTAGAATGATGATGATGATGATTCCTCTCATGCAAGGTCCGATGGGCATGGCCGTTCTAAGAATCCACAAAGGTTTTCCGAACAAGATTACTCCAATACTTCTAAGTATAATGAGGATAAGGTGTCTAACCCTAGACCTCAATGAATTAGTAGTGAGTCCCTATGGCCTACCTGTGCTAGATGTGGCAAAAGACATGAGGGTAGGTGTTTGGCCAATAGTGAGGGTTGCTTTAGTTGTGTTGAGAGTTTCCACAAGATGAGAAATTGTCCAAAGATAAAGGCTAAGGGTAAGCAAGTTGTCTCTAGTGGTTCGGATGGGAATGCTCCAAAGAAGAATAGGTTATATGCCCTCCAAGCTAGAGGTGAACACGAGTGTCCTCTGAATGTTGATTCTGGTATGTGCTTCATGCTTTATTTAAATTCCGGTATTGCCTATATTTTATGACTTGATAGACTTGATATGATAGGTTTTGATGTTGTCTTTAATATGAATGTGATACATTATTGCTATGTGTATTGAAGGTAGAACCCGACTTAGTCATGATGAGTTTTAGGGTATGTTAATAGATTTGATGAATAGGGTGTTTAAGTAATTACTAGATGTGTTGGGTGAGTAGACTCCTCTAAAGAGTAGTAGTGTAATTCACTTTGGTTTATAATCCTCTTGTGTGAAGGATGAGAAATCTTAGTGACAACTTGTTCGGACCTTAGTATTAAAAGAAATGGTGCTTAGAAAGTCTGTACATGTTTACTCCCAAGGGGGAGATGGTGTGCCTAGATAGCAAGGTTGTCGAGTATTCTTATTGTTCATGTTTTGGGTTGCTAGAAATTCTCACCTTGAGAGGTGTAATTATGAGTTTGGGAGAGTTTAGTCCCCATTTTGTAAACCCATATGAGATCGTAGACCGGCAAGTTAAGAAATAGAAGAACAAGGAAGTTGTTCCATGAAAGTGTTAATGAGTGATTTTCTTAGTGAGGGTTTTTATGTTGAGGGTGCTACTTGGGGAGGCCGGCGCCATTATGAAGTCCTGTTAACCTCATATTTTCCTTTTACTCCTCCTTTAGTTTGAGAAGATGAGTTCCTCATGGTTTGTTCCTTGTGTGAAGTCATGTGTGTTTTAGATGTTGCCATGATTTCCCTTATATTGTGCATGTTCATGAAAAACTTGTGGTTTAGAAAGAAAATGAGATGCATGATTGATTTCCTCATGTTGTAGTGCATTGAGTATGAGTTGCCTATAGACTTTATGAGATGAGTTGTGAAACATGCCTTAGCTTGGAGATGAGAGATTCCTCCTTGGATGTATGTTATGAGTATAGATTGCATATCGTCTCCATGATATTGTGTTGAGCATGCTTTTAGCTTGGAGAAGGTAGTTCCTCCTTGAACATGAGTAATGTTAGAATATCATGCATTTTGGGTTGTTAGATGTAGTTCATACCTTCCCTGTGATGCATTGAGCATGTGTAGCTTAGAGTTGATTATTCCTCTTTGGTTATGTGCCTTTAGATGTGTTGCATGCATGATGGGTTGCTAATCTAGAGTTGTGACCTAAGAAGTGCCTAGAATGTCATTCAAGGATGAATGATCCCAAGGGAAAGATATTGTAACACCCCGTAGCCTAGGAGGGAAGTTTAGCATGTTTTGGAGTTCCAAGTGTCACCCACGAGGTCACCAACGCCACGTAGTTAGAATCACGCCTCGTACGTGGGCAGCGTGGGTGGACACCAAGAGAAAACTGCCCAAGGCAGTGACCTACGACATGACCTACGCCTCGTGGATGGGTCCACGCCCTGTAGGTGGGATCTGTAGGTCAAGAGCCAACATCCAGGGTTGCAGATCCCAAACCATGACTAACCAGGATGGGCCGTAGGTCAACCTACTCTCCGTGATCAAGGTTTCGTGGATGGGGCAGTGAGGTCGGTTAGTAAGGACTTAATGGAACTTTCTGGAATTAATTAAGAATTAAGTGACGTTGTTTTAGTCTAATCTAGACTACCCAATAAGGCGTTAGACCCCTTAATTAAGTCATCCTAAATCATTATTTCAAGACCGACAAAAGAAACCCAATTCCCTCTCAAATATCCTCTCTCTAGAAAGAAGAAGAAGAAGAAGAAGAGGGTCAAGCTAGGTCACGTCAAGACTCCATTGTATCAAGATTGGTAGGCTTTGCAATCAAGGTATGATGTATTATTCACTCATGGATTCCTTTCATCCATGAAGCCCCCATGTTTTCCCCAATTTAGAAGAAGAATTTCGCAAGTCAAACTAGGGTTTCTTCTAATGTTATGAGTTATGATCCAATAGAGTGGATTATGATTGTTTATCGTTGTTTATGCTGGAATTGCATGTTTTAGTATGATTATACATATATTCATGTTTAACCTATTATTCTACGGTGAAATTGATGTAGTTGAGTTTTATGCCATGAAAGGGGAAATTGAGGGCTTAGATGTGATCTTCTAGGATTGATGAATTACAACATAGATGACTTGAAATTGAATTAAATAGATATGAGTTTGCCTAAAATTAAATCTTATAAACATGAATTGACTAAGATCAAGTATGTATGATGAACTATGAATGGTAAGGCTTGCGATTAGGATTTCCTTGAGACTAAGGCATGAATGATGAATGATCATTGTTAGGGCTTTTAGAATAAAGCTTATATGTTGAATTGTGACTAAGGCTTGAGAGTAAAACCTATGTTGTTGACTTGTATATGGTATTGTTGTGGAAGGACTTTACACACATGACCTATATTATGAATGTAAGAGATTATGCATACTCTTATGAAATCTTTGTAAATTTCTTAAGTACACTTTGAGAGTAAAGTGTTATTGACTATAATAATATGGTTGTGATGATTGAAAGGACATTCTCATGAACACATAATGAACATGATGTGAAATGTTTTCTCACATAATGAAGATTCTAGGTTGAAAGGTGTTCTCACCTAAATGAATCTAAGACTACATGTATACATGGACGGTGAAAGGTTTTCTCACGCCTAATCTAATGAAATAAAGCATGTACGAAATATGTTAGCTTGAAGTGGTGATGTGATATCCCTTCATGAATAGCTTGACTTGTTAAGATAAGACCATGCATGTTAGCTTGAGATAATAGAACTCATGGATAGACTTGGATTGAGAAATCGTACCCTTCCAATGTGGCTTGAGCTACAATAATAGAATGCTTGCATGATAGCTTGACTTGGTGAGGCCACACCATTTCATGATAGCTTGGATTGAGCAATAGTACCCTTCCTTGAGTAGCTTGAACTTGCATGAGAGTGTGATTTCCATGATAGCTTGGTCTAGCATAAGTAACGTGATTTTCCTTGATAGCCTTGAATTGGTAAATCATAACTATTGATGAGTGATGGTGTGTTATGGACTAGTAGAGATGTACTCATCCATGACTAGCATGAATATGAGGGACAAGTCCCCAATCCAAGTAACATGTGTATGATGTAACAAGCTTACTTCAAGGAAGTATTGTAAGTATGTTTTTATAATAAGTTTACTTCTATGATGTATTCCTAGTTTGGATTGTAGCTTGAAAGGCCCTTCCAATACATGTATGACTAAAGGTGAATGTTCCCTTGTCTATGAGAAATAATCTAAGGATGAGATCAAAAGATGATGAATATGAATGAAGGCCTAAATGGTTTGCTTAGCATGGGTGGGATTATGGGGTCTTATCCATGCATTGCACAAGTTTGCCTTGCGGTTACTTATGAAGTATTTCTGTTATATTATGTTGAATCAGATGCATTGATTGTGCCTATGACTATGTTGTTACTCCTTATTATTATAATCTATGTCTCATGTTGATGTCTCGATTATGGTAGATGTCTTATGTTGACTAATGCCTACATTATGCTTATGTTGATGATTTATGCTAGCCATCATATTTAGCACATGTTTGTACTAACTCATACTTTTGCCTACATTTTTATCAAATGTAGGATCCGGTGGTATTGACTTCCATCCTTGTGGTTAGGTTTATAGTAGAGCAAGGAGCAAAGATTTGGTTAGTCCTCATAGCATCGAGGACTTGATCACCATTTCCTTTTTATGTCTTTATTTTATGTTAGAACTATTGTATGGGTTGCGTCCCTAATACTATTCAAATATTAGATGGTTTGAGACAATGTTAAAGACTTCCGCTTTGTTTTTATGAGAGTTAGATTGTATTGAAAAAATGTTTTAAATTCTCGCACCATTTTCTACTATCTTATGTTATGATATGCTAAGAGTCTTGTACGAGGCTTTTCAGAGTCTTGTACGATGTGTCAATCTATGGGGTACCCCTAGGTTGTGACACTCGTGCACATTATATTTTAATTGGATTTGTTTTCTACAATGACATCTTTAGCAAGATGAACTCCAAATAGAATCAGTTTGAGTAATAGTTTGAGCAATACAAACATTAGAGATCAATTTGATTTTCGAGTAAACAACAACTGGAAAATGTATTTAATGCTGAAAATTGCTTTGATTTGACTTTTTCTAAATGAAATTGTTGTTTATCTGGTGTTTTGAAACTCAGATCTGGTTTTAAACATCTATAAATTGATCTGATTGTATATTACGATAATATTCTATAATTACAGTTCGAATTGTATATAGATTCAAACACATATGAGCGAAAAAGTCAGTTCATATTTTGAAATCTACATATAACTTGATTTGAAATTTTTGAGACGAAATTGTTTTTTATTACAGATTTGGTTTTTGAAATTCAGAAATTGTTTGGATTGTATATTATAATAGTGATCTATAATTTCATTTTGATTTGTATATTTTTTCTTATCAATTTGTATATATGAACGAACAGTGAATTATATTTTGATTGTTAAATTGTTTATATGTTCAGGTGTAATGATATGTATCAATCAGTTTTGTATAAATTTATTTGAACAATTGAATTGTTTATATATGAAACGTCTTTTCTAGATTTGTATACATATACATTATATGTTCGTTTGTATCTCTTACAATTGCGTCTGTATATTTATGTGAATTTATATATGTATTTGTTTTTTAAGTTACGCTTTGTCATATATATATACTTTGTGTATAATATATGCTATATTTTGTACAAAGTATATTTTACAAGTCAAAAGTATAGTACCGAGGCACTAATGTTGTCTTCCGATTACATTTTGGACATTCAAAAGCTTTTCAAGCACACAAAGCTCTTGCAACTCATTTGATATTGTCATTCCTGCCTCAACATAGAAGATTCCCATCTGTTGAAAAAAATCAAAATAACATATATATATACACATATAGTGTATACATCAATAATCACTTACATAAATTACTCATGAATAAATATAATTTGTTTTTTGATTTAGCCAAAGTTAAACAACCAGAATTGTAAAAATATAAATTAATGCATACATAAAGATTTAATAAGCATACTCTCAAATGACCAGCACAAAGTATTACTTACAGAAACTGGTGATGAAATTTCTGCAATAGGGATAACTTGTTGGCCGGCAGGAGTCACCACCATAGGAGGAGTTGATGAGCTTGTTGAGGTTTTTTCTGACGCACGACATAAAAGCATTGTTTTGTTTTGTTTTCTTTTGCCCTATTGTTCCAAATAATATATTTCGTAGATTCTTTAAATGCAAATTAAAGCTAGAGAATAATGATGAAATATCAGTAACAGTTTATGAGTTCTAATGTTTGTGGGTAAGTAGGATCTACGCGTATTGTGGAATTGAACTTAGACTGCAATGACAATCATGTGTAACACATAGCTTGTATAACGTTTTGTTATTTTTTAAAATTATGTTGGTAAAAAGTTCAATGCGTTTGTACCTTGTACCTTGATTAGTAGATATTACTCCTTTCGAGGATGACAGTAAGATCTACATCTTTTTTCATTTTGGCTTCAATTTTATTTCATTCTATTTCTCCAAAATCTACTCATAGAGTGAGGAGAAACTGATTTTTCCTGAAAGCGTGAGGAGAGAAGATTAAGTACCATACAATAACTAATGATCCGATCAAACAAACATAAAAAGTCCTTACTTATTCAAAATCTTTTCATAAAATGAGAAAATATAAGGTGAAATCTTATACTTAATGATTGTCACAAATGGTAATTTCTCGACACTTATGATAACTACGATCTGCATATTTTTGAAGACCACAACTGATGAGTCCACAAATTAGACTCATTTAGGGCTTTATTTTGATAGAAATAGTGTCCTCGAATGCTTATTTTGTCTCAATATCTGATGAAAACTCTTAAGTTTTAGGTATTTAAAGTTTTAGCGGAAGCATGGAAGCATGGACGCTTAGGCGCAAAAAGGAACAAAAAGGTTGAAAAGAACGAAGAAGCTGAAGCCTGAGCTCCGCCAAGCACACTTGGCGAGTCGCCAAATGGATAGATTCCGCCCTTTGTTCCAGTACACGAAGCCCTAAAGGAAGAGGATCAAAAAGGTAATGAAAAGAATAGTCGGCGCTTCGCTGAATAGTTCCGCGAAGCAGTACTATACCGTCCAATGGTCCAGAACGTGAAGATGATTAAGGCAAGCACGAAACGGCAATGAGACAGAAGAAGGGCGAGTCGCCGAGTAATTCGGCGACCTCGACTAACCTCGCCGAGCAATCCACCAACACTAATTTCTGAAGTCTATAAATACTAAACTCATTATTAATTTTTAGGGGAGTCGAATTATAATTATAATTTTCATAATAGGATAGTACTTTTTTGGGATATTCTCAAGTTTAGGGAGGGTTTTTGGGAGACTTGAAGAGAGAAGAATTTCATCTTCCCAAAGTTGGGAGTGGGTTTTCTCCATCCTTCTTCCTTTGCTCAAATCAAGGTTTAATTCCTTATACCCATTTCATTTTAGTATCATTTTAGGTGTATTTTGTTATTTCTTGATGTGTGGCTAAAACCCCCCACTCTTGGGGTGTGATTTAGCAAATATGTGTTGACATTATTGTTGGGTCTTGCTTACTGATAGGTTAGATGTATTTTAATGGTGATTTCACCTAGTCGTTGTGGTTTAATTTATTAAGTTTGTAGTTGCAAATACAAAACCACCCATATGTTTTCAGCTTGCGAGAGAGAGAGGTCACGAAACCAAGACTGCTAGACTGATGGCCTAAGGAGTGGGTCGACATGAGGTTCAGCCCGAGAGGGTGAGCCCTAGTCTCATATCCTAACACTCAGCTCGAGAGAGTAAGTGGTGTAAGGCATAGGCTGGCCTTCATATGGCAAATGGGTGTCCGAGAGGAACCCATTTGAAACGGGGTAAGTTGCCTGAGAGGGAACTTATTTCCATCTAAAGCTTAGCCTAGTCACTATTATCTTGCAAGTTTCCTATCGAAAACATGTATCCAACGATTTATCTCAACTTGTATTGCGGTCACACCCCAAGAATTTTTCCTCGAACTTGATTTTCTTGTCATTTTTGTTGTTTTTACTACTTGTGACAAAACCCCCATTTGATATTTGACACTTTTGTGTCACCCCCTTTCATTTACTATATTTTTACTCGTTAATGTCTTTAGCTACGACTAGTTAGAGCTAAATTTTATTTTTCTATCAATTCTCAAAACCACTCCCTTGGGACACGACCCCAACCTTCAGTTGGGTTACTATATTATCGACGATCGTAGACACGCGTACCGTAGGTTAGTGTCATTGGTCACGATAAGCATCAACAACGAAGAACGATTTCCACTATATTTACTTAGATAATACATAACGAAATGTTTAAAATGTGTGCATCAGTAAACATGTATATTTTAGCATGATAATAACTATTAGAAACAACATATTAATTCCAGCAGTAGAATCAACGATGATATGAGGAATGCGGTCAAATGATATGATATTCAGCTGGTGGAAGTGGTTTCTCAAGCTCGTTAGATGGTTTGACATGTTCAATTACCATTTTTTTGTCAAGAAACCAGTAAAATTTATGTATTGACTTCCCGTATGAAGTTGGACAGACTTTAACTCTTGCGGTAGAGATGAGATAGGTATCCATGAGTGTAAGCTTATCCTCATAATGTTCAATTTCGCCAGCATACATAAATGTCCTAATGTGGCATTTCTGAAAGTAAGAGTTATAGAAAAGTGAGATTATACTACTCAACAATGCAAATAAAGTCTAACTCTAAGCACTTATGAACAGGAAAACCGAGGAAAACTGCTCCGCACAGGTAAAAAGAAAAATAACAATATTCATGAGATAATATATAATGAGCTTACCTCTTCATCTTCCAAAATCAAATTTTGGAATCTATATTTCTTCTTAGGACTTTCTCGTGGGCGTCCGATGTCCACAACTTGAACTTTGCAATTTCAATCCAGTGTGTCTAATGGTATTTGATCGATGTTCAATCTTAGTATCATGTTTTCACGAAATATTTAACCAAACAGTAATATCTGCACGATAGCATCACTATTGAGTCAAAGTTCTTTCTTTTTTCTTGGTTGCATGAGCATTGACGATTTAGAAAAAATACAATATCAATCTTTCAAACTAAATTAGAAACATGCAAGAACATAATTACTCTCAACATACTCAAAAATTAGAAAATGTAATGAAAACACAATATGGATATTTCAATTCAAATTAGGAACATGCAAGAACATAACTATCTCTAACATACTGAAACATTAGAAAATATAATAAATACCACCAAATATTTCTGCTGACTAACAAAATTGGGAGGTAAGGTGAAAATAACAACTTGAATTTTGTCCCATTTTGATTTTCTCCTTTGATGACAACTAAAATCTGTAAGAAAAATTGAAAATGGAAAGAGGCAAAACAGGGAATAGGGGAAAAAATACCTGAGAAAGGGAGTAAAAGTTTTTCTTGAGTGGGAGCATAATGAATTTGTGCTCTATGAATAAATATATATAATACAAAGAAGACACATCATAGTATACAAAAGTACACCTGTCTTCTTAAAATTTGATGGGAGTTTTGATAGCCAATGAAATTGTGCCAAAAAAGTGAAAAAATTATTATTTTTCATATAAAATTTGAACAGGCTTTGGTCTAATTATTTAGTGATGTGTCTTCTTAAAATTTGATGGGATTTTGATAGCCAATGAAATTTGGGCCACAAAAGAGAAAAAAATATTACATTTTACGGTACAATTTGAACAGCCTTTGTGCTAAGTGTTTATATATATACATATATATATATATTTATATATACTAGTTTTACGGCACGTGCGTATCGTATATATAGTATACAATGTTGTAAATTTGAATAAATATTACTAAATTAAAGTTTTTTTGTAAATAATTATAATATAAAGAACATAGGACAAGTGTGTTTAAATGATTAATAAAGACTGTCATAGAGTTACTTGTATTTTGATATCAAAATGACCATATATTATTGAAATATTTCAAAATACATTCAAATTTTAAATATGGGAAGAAATTGACATTTCTTTAGTAGTATTATTATTTACTTTAGTCAATTTTGTAAACAAATCTAACTAACAAAATTTTTAAAAAATATCAATACAAAAAAATGTCACCAATAGTCTTTCCTCTTGAGGTTATGAACACAAATGATGACATTATTTAAGTATAATTTTTCTCTTAAATATTGATACTTGAAATTTAGTATGTGCATGACACTAATAAGGATTACCATAAATATTTTAATATTTTATTTTTATACGTATTCTATCTTTTACCAATTAATATTTGAGTAAGACTATCATAGAGAGGTAATTCTATATATATAAAAAAAAAGTACTTTATTGTTATAACGAAAGATGGTTAAATTGAGGTTTGAGTGTATGTCAAATATTTAGCTTGACCGATTCTTTGTTTTAGATATACATATATATATTTCAATAGCATAATTTAATTTTAATATTTGAACAACATCACCTTTGGTGAAAAACATTTCATTTCTTTAAGTTTATACCTTATCTTTGTAGAATTATAGTCTTCTCCTTTTTCCTGCCGCATACATATCATAAAGTTGTTGTCTAATAAAAGTCTAGAATCTTATAGAAGTTATTTCATGATATAATATATTAAACTTTTTCGATAATAAAAATTAATAGATAAATAAAATTTAAATATTGTGTATAGAATGTTTAATTTGATTTAAGATAATTTTATGGTCAATCACTATTTTCTTATCTATTTTTATATAGCTAACAAGGAGTGTATCTTGCGACATATTTTTAAAAAAAATTCAAATGAACACAAAATAATAGGAAAACAATATATAGAACGATACATAGCCAATGAAGAAGGAAGACGAAAATATATTTTCATGTTATATTCACTATAGTGTTTCATTTGATTAAAATCTCTTGTCACAAACACTTTACTTTCTTCTTTCATTTTTACTTACATATCTATTAAAAAGTAATTATTATCATGTCTATATTATCATATTATAAGTAAAAGTGAAAATCTGTCAAAACTAATGATTTAATGGACAACGTTGATGACCGTTCTTTTAGCAAAATAAAAAAGAAACTGCTTCATTTGAGGGTAAAAATATTTATAAAAAAAACCAACGAAGAAATATCTTACCCAAATCATGTGACTTTTTTCATATTGTTTATTATTATTGTCTGTCCCCCAACTTTTTGTCACTGTTAAGTCATGGAAATCATAAGAAAAAATACGAGTGTGAATTTATGAATGATTTGCTACCATTTGTTCACCACCTCTTTCTTATGTGGTACCTCGAATTTCGTTGAATTTTGAACTTAATCAACTGTTGCAAATAACCCTTAGATTTTTTCAAAAGAAGAAGAGTAGAAAGTTTTCAAAATTCGTAGTTTAAAAGTGAGAGGAAACCCTTTATTTATAGCTAACAAATAGTAGTATGAATAGGTGTTAATTGTTCCTTAGCAGAAAAGTTACAACCTTTCGAAAAAGTCATTGCTCATCGGAAAAATCACAACCTTTTGAAAAAGTTACAACTCATCGGAAAAGGAGTTCATGCTTTTAAGGTAGTATATATATATATATATATATAGGGTTATATAATGTAACATCTCGCAATTTGAAATAACTAGGAAGAAGCTAATAAATTGGAAATAGTCAATTTTGGAAAGAATGGAAATCTAGAAATTTTGTCAAGTTAGAATAAGTTGAGTTTTGTCCAACTTCAAACGGCCATAACTTCTAGCTCAGAATGAGTTAGAGGTACTTATAGATATGGTAAGAAATATCTTGGAATTATCTTTCCAACGCCGCTGAGTTTGCGCGATTCCGAGTTCGTATGAGTGAGTTTAAGCCCTTTGGAAGATGGGTTGTAGGAATAAGGAAAGTCCAATCCGGATTTTGAAAGGGTAGTTTGGTCTTTTCCTTGCCCAGTTATTTTATTCGATAATTAAGTAGGGTCTAATCAGAATTATATCAGTTTACGGTTTTACCAAAATACTCTAGGGTTGGAGAAAAGAGAAAAGAAGAGGAGAAAGGAGAAGAGAAGCAAGATTCGTCAAGATCGTCGAGTTTAGCTTGTGGATTTTATCGGGGGTGATCCTTACAAGGTATGTGAGATCACATAGCATTGGGCTAGTTCACCCACGAGCCAATCATGATTCAATTTCAGCGAAGTTATTATATTTGAAAGTAAATCCTTGAGTTCTTGATGAAATTCGTTGAATTCTTGTGGGTTGTGTTGATTGGAGTTTTCTTGAGATTGATTCATGTTATTAGTTGTATTTTTTTTAGTAGAATCTGATGTATGTTGAGGGTATTGATTATTGGGGAAAGAACCAATCGAGTTTAGAGGATTTAGAGTTGAAATACGAAGAAGGAAATTCATAAAATTCTGGATAAGGGGGTTGGGGAGCCGCGCCAGCCAGAGTGCCCCACCCAGCTCTCTGAAGTTTCAAGGCTAGCGCCTCTCAGCGCTAGGGACGCCAGTTCTTCCCATTCGTCCCCCATATTTTCGTACTAGTTTCTTAGCAATGTACCTATGTTTTCTAGTTGATTCCAACACTCTTAGGTACATATAACATCATGAAATCATCCATCAACATGAGATCATGAACCTTGAATCCATAATCCAATTCAAGGAAAGTTAAGATCAAATTCAAGAGAAGTTCTTAGAGTTTTCCAAAAGTCTTTTCCAAATGTTTTAACTTTGTTTTAAGACTTAAAGTTCAAGTTGAGTAAAGAGTAAAGAATAAAGTTTGAAGTTAATTTCTTCAAAGGTATATGGGGACTATGTATTCCCAAAGGGTTTAAAATATTTTTCACATTTAAACAAGAATGGAAACCTCGATCTCCAAAGAGCCTACGGGCTAGTTTTTAGAAAATAGTAATCGCTTTCTAAATGAAGCAAGAGAGGAAACTTTGATTTCCAAGATAGCCTTTGAGCTAAGTTTTTGAGAACTAATCTCAAATCACAGAAAGAAGTATGTTTTAAACATAAGAGCTAATAGTATATTTTTTGGGAGTAGTATTGAGCACCGATATGGGGGATAGTTCAGACAACTCACAGCCCCCATAAACCATGTAGACATCATGGGTAGAAAAGGGCCATACTTTTTAGATGATTCCTTTAGTGCTTTTTAGCATAGACTAGTGGATTCACTTAGTAGTTTAGGTTCTATACCCTCGGCAAGATATAGGACGGCTATGGCAGCGTGAGGCAAAACGATGTATCTTCACAATAGCTCTTACGTGATGGTTGTCGGTTAGAGAAACTCCCACAGAAGTAATTGTATTCTTAAGTACACAGTTTATTGTATTTTTACATACATTTCAGAGTTATATGTATCTTTGCATACACAAAGAGTTGACATCATGTTTTAAACAACTTTTGTTTATATTGCACTTGTTTTAAACTACTTTATATTGAAATGAGTTCAGTTATGTTGAGTTGAGTCGAGCCAGGTAAGTTCTTAAGATTCTTTTCAAGCCTATGTTGTGTTTAGCATTTCAACTCGCATACTCATACATTCAATGTACTGATGTCAGTTGGCCTGCATCTTATTATGATGCAGACGCAGGTAACTAGGATCGGCATCCGGCGCACCGTTGATCCAGTGAGCACTCCAGAGTCAGTTGGTGAGCCTCCTTGCATTTTGGTGGACTCCTTTTATTGCTTTCAGTTACTTTGTTAGTTCATTAGGATGTTGTGGGGTTTGTCCCGACATCCATCTCAGTTGTTTTAGAGGCTTCATAGACAGTCAGATGTTAGTTCTTTAGTCTTTTCATTAACTTTATCATTTCATGTGTTAAGACTTGAGTTGCCATTTTGGCCAAGTTGAATGTTTGACTTTTAAGCATTCTCAGTATTTTATTATTCAAGTGAGTATAGTGCTTTTGATCATTATAAATATGCATAGAGTCTTCTGCTGAGTTAAGTAAGCCAAGCCAAGGTTCGCTTGGGACGAACAATGGTTCTCGAGTGTCAGCCACATCCGGGGTGTAGGCTCGGGGTATGACATATAATAAGGTGTCTTTTTTATCCCATTGGACTCCATAATTACATGGATTGTCACTATATGATGACGTTATATTGACTCTGTGGCTTCTAATCAATTTTGATAAGATTTGTTCTTTAGTAGTGATAGAGTAAGCTAACTTATAATTTTCAGATGTTATTCTTTCTTTTCTTTCAATTTGGGAGCTCTGTCATTTATGTCTGTGGATGAGAGTGAGATTGTATAACTTCTCATATTTGCTTTTGTTTTTTGGATTATGAAATTGAGGAAGAGTAGAGAAGGAATTGCGACTTCATAAACGTGGAGTGTAAAATTGAAAGTGGTCGAAATCACTTATCTTTGTTCAGGTATGTGTATTATGTATTTATGTTAAGTATGATCCAGCGAAGGATGATTGCGGACAAGACTTAAGAGACTGAATTGCTATTCATAGAAGTTGCGTCTCAGGATCTCTTTGAAAATTAAGAGTTATTCTGAAGAGAATGAATTGCTAATTATGAAAGTTACATCTCAGAATCTCTTTGAGAATTAAGAGTTATTCTGATATCTTTTTCATTGTTGAAAAGGTAGAGTGAATATGTCAGATATACAATAACCTCGATAGATAACTTCAAACTGATCAAAGAATTTACTCAACTTATGAATCTAGCATATGAGGTGGCACATCTCATTCTATCTTTTTTCAACAATGAAAATGTTACCAAATAACTTTTAATCCTCGAAAAAACTTGTAGACTCTGTATTATCAATCCAGTCTGTTTGTCTTTACTAACATTTCTTGGAGTGAATAAATCATTCGAAAAGACACCCGGAGAAGTTGATAATTATTTGTTAGATGTTTGCATAAGATATATAATATGAAACTATAATACAATGAAAAGAACTAAAGAAGGTGAGTTGGGAGTGTGCTCAATTTTCTAACAAATTGCTCCTTCGTGCAACAAGTTTCAACTCCTATCAAAGTTTAATTTCACAGTTGCCAAATTATGAAACATATTCTTAATCCTATTTGTTAAAAAGGAGAAAAATGTGGTATACATGAAGCTTCCAGCTCTGTAAAAACCAATAAATGACTACTTAAGACAGGAGATATCTGCTTACTTGAACATAAACAAGATTAGTAGGACTTATTAATTGACACGTTCCAATTCATCCAATGCTCTAGTGAACTAAGTCTTGAAGCAACAACAATCTTGGATATAACTCTTGCAATAGCACCTCCTTACGCCTTCTCTTTCGACCTGTATCAATAGGTGAGTTCACAAATTGAATAATTTCTTGCTCGTTGAATTCAGACCTTCTTCAAACTGTGAAAATGACAACTCTTCCTGAGACAGTGTTGAAGGTTGAGGATCAGATGATGAACTGGGGAGTCAACTATGGATTTTATACGGTAAAAACACAACTTAAATAGGTTAACTATATTTAGCAAAATAACTTAGCACTAACATGGATAAGAAAGTAACTTTCTCATATACATGTAATAAAGAGATAAGCTCATATATATATATATATATATATGGCTTAAGTTATATGCGGCCCCTTAAAGTTGTCCGCATAATTCATTTAGACACCTCAACTAAGGCTTGTACCTATTGAACACTCTAACCTTCAGAAATTATTACCTATTTGACATAAACTAATGAAACAATTGAAAAATAAAAATGTGTGTATCTCAAACGTGAATTCAAAATTGATTTACCAATAAAATGATGACACGTGGTATTGTATTCAAATTTTTTTAAAAGCTCTATTTAAATAATCCAAAAAGTATTTTACAAAATTAAATAGTTTTTTAAATTAACACCCCCCCCCTTTCCCTTCTTCTTCTTCGATAGACCCAATTCTGGTTTCCCCTTCCACCGGAGCCGGTGTCGGCACCGGCGACACCAGTAAACCATCGCTCTACCTCTTTCTTCTCTTTCGTTGACGTCGGTAGTACAAAATACACCATTGCTATCCACTCAAGCTAACTACTCATTCTTTTTCATTTCGATAGCATAAAAATCTTTTACTCATTGCCTTCATCTTCTATCCATTAGTAACTATTTATTAGAATAGAAAAAAAAATAACAAACTTTTTCCCAAAAAAAATCAATTCATATTTTTTCATGTAGTAAACTGAGCTTCATCGAGATATTTGAAACGTAAATTAACATAAAAAGGGGAAATAAGAAGAAGAATGGCAGAGGGTGAGAGAGACAGAGGTGGAGGGGGTGGGGTATGTGCATGTGTGTAAGAAAAATGATGAAAATGGTGGAATAATAGATGCGGGGATGGGGAAGAAGACAACTGCTCCTTTTTTTTTTGTTAATCAATTTTTTTTTATTTTTGATTAATTCAGGTGCATAAGTTAAGGGAAAAATAAAAAATATTATTTTTTGATAACTTAACGCGCTCAAAGAAAGTGAAGCACACGTTTTTTGCTATATCAGCATTTTGTGTCTAATAGGAATGGCTTTTGAACAAATAAGGTGTACAATTAGCACAAGGATAAGTTGAAGTGTCTAAGTGAATTATGCGGACAACTTTAGGTGGCCGGAGATGACTTAAGCCTATATGTATATGTATGTATATACATGTGTATATATATATATATATATATATGTCATCGAACAATATTGGTCATGTTTCAATTTTGCATTAAGCAATGATTTTTTTGCAGGCAAAGGCAAAGTACACAGAGAGTGATGAAGATGAGAGTTGAGGGGAGAGAACACAACAATATCTCAAAATTGCCTTTTGTTACTACGAGCCAGAAAAACAGGGAGCAATAACATTTATTTAGAGATGAGTATTAGAAAAGACAACAAAATATTTGAAAGACATTCTCGTCAATTCACATCAACATAAAGTAGTATAGTTGAGTTTTCTCGAGAGCAAAGAAAATCTGGCATGGCATGGTTGTAGCTAGCTAGTGGCTCATCAGCCATTGTGAGTGAGTTTCTTTACCTTACCACTATTTAGATACATTGTCATAACTTTTTTGCCAAGTGACCCAAATTGAGGGATATTTCAAAGGACCATGGACTCAAATTGAATTTAATCGGTCAATAGTATTTGTTCAAATCAATTAAATATTTAAAGTGCAATAGATGAAAATATTTAAGTGAAGCAGCTGTTCCAAACATCCTTAGAGTAACATTTTTTTCAACAAAACGCAGAGCAATAATGAACCTTAACCAACTCAAAAATGTTGCAATAGTTTGACAAAAATGCAGTTGTCACGCCCCGAGACTACCCCCAAGATGCGGACACGGGACCTAGGACCACAAGTGATCCCAAGCTAATCTTGCTCGCATGATCATGAGCATACTAAAGATAATAAACTGATGCGGAAGCTAAATCATAAATAAAATAAAAAGGATAGGGAATACCCATATACTATAATTGAGATAAATGAAAACTGATGAGTTTAATACAAAGAAGATATTAACTCAATACTAAGTTGAATCTAACTATGTCTGAAAATAGACTCTAACTGACTAGAAATGCTGGGACAAGCCCTAGCTAAGTCTAGCAAAACTGAAACTAAAGGACTAAAAAAATACTGAAAAGAAACTTATGACTATTGTCCTCGGAGAATGAGGACTCACCACTGATTCTGCAAAACTGGAGATCGGGAACCGATCTAAGCGTCATCTGGATGCTGAGAACCTGAACCTACATCACGAGAAGATGTAGCGCACGTTTGCATTAGTACTTGAAAGCTATTGAGCATGCAACATAGAGTAAAGCTGAAATAACATATAACTAAACAAAGCAATAAAGCAATGAAATAATCTGAACATGATATAGATACTGAATACTGAGCTAGCTGAATGAAATGACCAATTTATAACATACTGAGACTGAATACTGAATATACTAATACATGGTCAATGCAATATAATCTGACTGAACTGCGGGAGCTACTAATAACCGACATAAAACCACATGAGCTAAATGTGGAGACCGATCGAAAGGACCAAATACACCTAGCCAAAGGTGTAGAGGCAACAAAATGTCTTGATGGTGTCTTGTTAACAAAATGTCTTGTTGATTGCTGAAAATATATGTTGATGCTCATTGAATATGGAAAAAGTAGTTCCTCTTATACTTATGTGAAGTAAAAAGTTTTGAGCATAGTGATGTTGTGGATTAAATTCCTTTATGATATGATGATATGATGATGTTGATGTGACTGGTTGTTGTGCTGCTAGTTCGAGTCATTTTCTCCCTAGAAAGAAGTCCTAGCGACATTCGGGGATGAATGTTCCTAAGGGGGGGATATTGTAACACCCCAGAAATTTCGTAGGTTGAACTAGGGCCTAAACGTAGTGTCAATGAGGTATAAAATGAATTCCCCTAAGTTAGTAGACCATCTAGGTGTGCTATGGTGGTCTATGAGTTAAGGCCTAAGGGAGGAGTGCCAAACAAAAGGGGCAAGCCAAGGCTGCCCCAAATTTGGAGCGACTGCCTCAAACTCCACGGCCATCACCAAGGCTCGTGGTCATGACCACGGATCGTGGGAGGCTTCGTGGAGTTTCCTTGGTCAAGGGAGAGGGACCTCCAAGTGTCCCAGACACTGCCTCACCCTTCACGAGAGGGACCACGAGTCGTGGTCCACTTCACGACTTGTGAAGGTGGGAGTGGAGTTCTCTTAGCTTTTAGGGAGTTGGGATAGTATTGCAAGTCCTCAAAGATCGCCAACTCTATGTTAAGTTTAGCAAGTGCCAGTTTTGGCTAAGATCGGTTGCTTTCCTTGGTCACATTGTTTCTAGTGAAGGTATAGAAGTTGATCCAAAGAAAATCGATGCAGTCAAAAGTTGGCCTAGACCTTTGAGTCCTTCCGACATCCAAAGCTTTTTGGGTTTGGCCGGTTACTGCCGGAGGTTTGTTGAGGGATTTTCATCTATTGCATCTCCATTAACGGCCTTAACTCAAAAGAAGTCTAAGTTCAAATGGTCGGAATCTTGTGAAAGGAGCTTCCAATTGTTAAAAGATAAGCTCACCTCCGCTCCAGTTCTGACCTTACCGGAGGGCACCGAAGGGTTTGTAGTATATTGTGACGCTTCCCGAGTGGGTTTGGGTTGTGTCCTCATGCAGCATGGTAAGGTTATAGCTTATGCCTCGAGACAACTCAAGGTTCATGAGAAGAATTATCCAACTCATGACCTTGAGCTAGCGGCCGTAGTCTTTGCCTTAAAGATTTGGAGACACTATCTCTATTGGGTACATGTGGATGTGTTTACCGACCACAAGAGCCTTCAATATGTTTTTACCCAAAAAGAATTGAATCTCCGACAAAGGAGGTGGTTGGAACTTTTGAAAGATTACGATATGAGTGTCCTTTACCACCGCGGGAAAGCAAATGTAGTTGCGGATGCTTTGAGTCATGTATCTATGGGTAGTGTGACTCATGTGGAAGAAGAGAAAAGGGAGTTATCCCGTGATGTACATAGGCTAGCCCGGTTGGGTGTCCGACTTGAAGATTCCCCAAAAGGAGGTGTCATGGTCCGTCATAATTCCGAGTCATCGATTGTTGTTGACGTGAAGTCTAAGCAACATCTTGACCCTATTTTGATGGAACTAAAAGAGTCGGTTCTCAACAAAGCAATAGAAACTTTCTCTCAAGGAGATGATGGGGTGCTTAGGCACCAAGGGAGGTTATGTGTGCCATATGTGGATGGCCTAAGAGAGACAATCTTAGAGGAGGCCCATGGGTCCCGATACTCCATCCATCCAGGAGCCACCAAGATGTATCGCGACTTACGTGAGATTTATTGGTGGAACAGGATGAAAAGAAACATAGCAAAATTTGTGGCTAGGTGCTCAAATTGCCAACAAGTCAAAGCCGAGCACCAAGGACCGGGAGGTCTAACTCAAGATATCGATATCCCCACTTGGAAGTGGGAAGAGGTCAATATGGACTTTGTGGTAGGTTTGCCTCGAACTCGTAGGCAACATGACTCCATTTGGGTCATTGTGGATAGATTTACTAAATCAGCCCATTTTCTTCCCGTCAAGGTTTCTTATTCAGCAGAAGACTATGCTAAGTTGTACATTAAAGAGATTGTGAAGTTGCATGGGGCCCCATTATCGATTATTTCGGACAGAGGTGCCCAATTTACTTCCCATTATTGGAGGTCTTTCCAAAGTGGGCTTGGTACTCAAGTGAAGCTTAGTACCGCATTTCACCCTCAAACGGATGGTCAAGTGGAACATACCATCCAAACCCTAGAGGACATGTTAAGAGCGTGTGTCATTGACTTCAAAGGTAATTGAGATGACCACCTACCTTTGAAAGAATTTTCCTACAACAATAGCTACCACTCAAGTATTGCTATGGCACCCTTTGAAGTACTTTATGGTAGAAGGTGTCGATCTCCGATTGGGTGGTTTGAAGTGGGTGAATTTGCTCTTCTTGGTCCCGAGGTGGTCTATGAGGCCACGTTGAAAGTTTGACTTATAAAAGACAGGTTGAAAACGGCTCATAGTTGGCAAAAGTCTTATGCCGATAATAGAAAAAGAGATCCTGAATTTGAAGTAGGTGATTGGGTCTATTTGAAGATCTCACCCATGAAAGGGGTGATAAGGTTTGGTAAGAAGAGGAAACTTAGCCCCCGGTATGTTGGGCCTTATGAGATCTTGAAGCATGTCAGAAAGGTCGCTTATGAGTTGAAATTTCCCAATGAATTAGCATCGGTTCACCCGGTGTTCTATATTTCTATGTTAAAGAAGTGTATAGGTGAACCGATGTCCATCCTCCCTCTAGAAGGTTTAAGTGTGGATGAGAACCTTCCTTATGAAGAAGTTCCGGTCAAAATCTTAGATCGTCAAGTTAAGAAGTTGAGGAATAAAGAAGTTGCCTCCGTAAAAGTCCTATGGAGAAACCACTTAGTTGAGGGTGCAACATTGGAGGCCAAGGCCGACATGAAGTCCCGCTACCCTCATCTTTTTCCTCCTACTCCTAGCCATAGTTGAGGTTAGTAGTCTCTCTTAATTTGGTATAAATTGAAAAATCATGTGTGTTGATGATTATGACATGATTTCCTTGTATGTGCATATTTTTGTGAAAATTCATGCTTAAGTTATATGTTGAATTTTCATAAATTTTGTTTCTCATGATTGAAATTGCACCCATAGATGTTGTGTAATGTTGTCTTCATGAGAGTTGTAATGAGCTTGCTTGATGGTGTCTTGTTAACAAAATGTCTTGTTGATTGCTGAAACTATATGTTGATGCTCATTGAATATGGAGAAAGTAGTTCCTCCTATACTTATGTGAAGTAAAGAGTTTTGAGCATAGTGATGTTGTGGATTAAATTCCTTTATGATATGATGATATGATGATGTTGATGTGACTGGTTGTTGTGATGCTAGTTCGAGTCATTTTCTCCCTAGAAAGAAGTCCTAGCGACATTCGGGGATGAATGTTCCTAAGGGGGGATATTGTAACACCCCAGAAATTTTGTAGGTTGAACTAGGGCCTAAACGTAGTGTCAATGAGGTATAAAATGAATTTCCCTAAGTTAGTAGACCATATAGGTGTGCTATGGTGGTCTATGAGTTAAGGCCTAAGGGAGGAGTGCCAAACAAAAGGGGCAAGCCAAGGCCTAAGGCCAAGGCTGCCCCAAATTTGGAGCTACTGCCTCAAACTCCACGGCCATCACCAAGGCTCGTGGTCATGACCACGGATCGTGGGAGGCTTTGTGAAGTTTCCTTGGTCAAGGGAGAGGGACCTCCAAGTGTCCCAGACACTGCCTCACCCTTCACGAGAGGGACCACGAGTCGTGGTCTACTTCATGGCTTGTGAAGGTGGGAGTGGAGTTCTCTTAGCTTTTAGGGAGTTGGGGGTTGTTAGGGTAGCTACTTCCCAAGGCACCACGGGCACCACTACGGGTCGTGGTGCACTTGACGAGGAAGAGGGGTGGCTCGTGAACATCACTTTGCACCAAGGCTTGAAGGCCTTGCCTTCACAAGGCCAAGTCATGACCAAGACCATCACCACGGACCATGGTCATGACCACGGATCGTGGGAGGCTCCGTGGTCTTGCCTTGGCCAAGTGTTGGCTTGTGCACGAAAGGGGAGCCACTGCCTCCAACACCACGGGCAGTACCACTGCCTCCAACACCACGGGCAGTACCACTGCCCGTGGTGCATTTTCACGGTCCGTGAATGTTGGCCGTGGTCCCTGACGGGGACCATTTAAATGAGGAGTTTTGGAACATTTCCTTTTAAGTCCTATTTAAGTAGGGGTGTTTTGGGTGTTTTTAGAGGTTAATTATATATTAGTTTTTTAAGTCTAAATTCACAAGATTTGGTCATTATACACAACACCCAATTGAAATTAAAACTCTCCCACTTCTCTCTAAACTCTCTCTCTAAAAACCTTAGAATAAGAAGAATGCATTGGAGCTAGGGTTTCAAGGTTCTTTCCCAAATTGCTTGGAGTTTCTCCATTGATTCTCAAGGAATCAACTAAGGTATGGTTGCTTATCGCTCTTGGGATTCCTTTCCCCAAGAAGTCCCTTCAAGATGAATTTCAAAATCTCCAATTTCTAGGTTTTCAATCCAAAAACGTGGGCCTTCTTTCTAAAGTGAAATTTATGTTGTATTTGTGGTTTCTTGAAGAATTCCCCATGAGACCCAAATGTGATGTTATGTAATTCATGTTTGTATGATGATTCTACCCTAGGTTATGTATAAATTCTATGAAATTAGGGTTGAGTCTTTGAATGAAGCCTTTAAGGCTATGAAGGGAATATGTCAATTGCTTATATTGATGTTGATTATGTATTACTTCATGAATTACCTTGTATTATGTATTGGTCATGAACTGATTGGTGATTGATGTATGAATGTCCTAGGAAGGGCAAGAAGGTATAAAGGTTGGTTCTTCTTTGAACTCAAGTATGAAAGGTGAACTACTTAGATTGTAATGATGATATACCTAATGTGTTGTTGTGGTGTTGATGACCTAGTTTCCTCATCCTTAACCCTCTACACTTGAATTAGCTATGAAGTATGTATGTATATTATGGTATGATTGCTATGTGATTGAAAGATAGTTCTCATGATTGTAGTGTAATGTAAAGTGAAAGGTTTACTCACTAGCTAAGTGTCTCTAAAGTGAAAGGATTGTTACTCACTTATGAACACATATGAGCTATTATGGTAAGATGTTTTCATAAGAGTCTAGTAAAGACTAATGTGAACTTATGTGATGACTAAAGATGATTACAAAAGGGAATTAGATGCTTGGCACCGAAAGGGCATGTAAATGAGATGGGGGTCTCACGTTTAGTAAGTCCGGCTCCCCACATGGGTTTCCTCACGTTTAACAAGTCCGGATTACCCACGGTATGTGTTGTCTCATGAGATGGAAATCCCCACGTTTAGTAAGTTAGGATTTCTAGGAGCAATCTCCTTGACCCTTATCTATGTGCCCACATAGGACTTTAGCTTAGTGGATCCACCTAGATAGCTATGTACGAATGGTTACACCTTAGGCAAGTGTTAACCCTCTCTTTTCGGTGTGGGAGTAGAGTGCCGGATTCCATGTAGCTCTCATGGTCAATGTCGGTTATGGCAATATCTCCCTAATGTAAAACTAAATGAAGGTATGAAAGGTGTGAACTCTTACTAGGGCTTTCTTAAGGGTTTCTTCATTGTGTAAGGGAGGGTATGGGACTTCTCTTGCACATTGCACTTGTGGGATCCTAAGAGATGGTTGTAGTAGTGTTCACTTATGATTATGATGATTATGACTTATGTATGTTGAAGCTATGTTATGTATGATCATTATGAATATGGTAAGTTATGATGAAGTATGATCCTATGTATGTATGCATGAAGTAGGTTGCTTAATGTGATACTTGGCTTTGAATGGGGTTATGAGATTTTATTCCTTGCATTGCACTAGTATTACTTGGGTTGTCTACGTGTTGGGATGATATTATGTTGGTTTGTACTATGATGCTTACTTTGTGTCCATATTGGATTTACTTGGTAAAAAGCGTGTTTTGATTAAAATGACCCTTTATGCATGTTTCAATGGTTTTTATGCATAGTAGCCATACTTAGTACGTGTGTTGTACTAACCCATTTTGTCTCCTTTTTCCCCAAACATTTAGGTTCGGGCCGTTGAGGATTCAAGCTTACTTCTCAAGACACTTGGAGTTGCTTCCCCAAGTTGGTAAGTCCTCAAGTCCGAGGACAAGACCCTATGATCTAGCTTCTATGTTTAGTTCTTTGCTTATGTTGAAAGACAATGTTGTACTTTCCTATTTTTAGACTTCTTATTGATGTAAAGGCTAAGTCCCATTTTCGATGCCTCTATGTCTAGATGGTACATTGTGACGAAGTTAGATTCTACTTTCGTATATGAAGTGAAGTTGAACTTCCAAAGTAAAAGTTTTAAATTTTTCGTGTTTTTATTCTATGATGAATGCTAAGGGCTTGTATAAGACCTCTTCGAGGTCGAATACGCCGGTAATGACTAGGGGGTGCTCTCGGGTCGTTACATCTACTATTTCTAACTCTACAAGATCTACTGAGGTGACTTTCTGAGAGACTGTGAAAGGGCAATTTATGTATACCCGTCTAGCTATAATTGGGTCACCGACTGGAATAGAGACTGAGAAAGGTTCTGGGAGAGTTTCTGGACTAACACTGAATTGGACAGTTATGTAAGGAGTTACAAAAGATAAAGTAGCCCCTAAATCTTTCCACTGAGTGTACCATATGTGAGCCACATCCTTAAGCTGGTAGGATGCCAACTCAACCCTACCATTACTAGTCACTTTCATCACTCCAAAGATTTTCTTAACCTTTTCAATGAAATTTTGTGGGTCTTCACCAACTTGTGACCCTAAAACCCAGGTGGATTCATCCTTAAAAAAATCTCAAACTCTAGCTGCCACTGATCCACCATTTCTATTAGTAGGAACTAGAACCTGCTGATTGTTCTTGATGGTCATACTCTGAGCCAATAGTTGGATCGTATTCTGAAACTCTTCATTCTTAACCTCATGGTCTGGAACCAGAGGAATTGCATTAGTATTCCTGGCATTCGCATTCTTGGCGTTAGCTCTACGGGGAGGAATGATCTTAAGCGCATAACGACGGATTAGAAAGGAGATCATACCAACGCCCGATAACAATAACAAAGAGAATGAAGTTTTCCTAAAACATCTCGTAGCCTCCCTCTCATTAGATGTGGTGCACTTCACACCCATGAAAAGGATTCTACTTAGTGTGGCTTTTAAGACATCCTAGGACATTTAAACCTAATGCTCTGATACCAAGTTTGTCACGCCCCGAGACTACCCCTGAGACGTGGACACGGGACCTAGGACCACAAGTGATCCCAAGCTAACCCTGTTGGCATGATCATAAGCATACTAAAGATAATAAACTGAGGCGGAAGCTAAATCATAAATAAAATGAAAAGGATGGAGAATACCCATATACTATAACTGAGATAAATGAAAACTGATGAGTTTAATACAAAAAAGATATTAACTCAATACTAAGTTGAATCTAACTATGTCTGAAAATAGCCTCTAATTGACTAGAAATGTCGGGACAGGCCCCAGCTAAGTCTAGCAAAACTGAAACTAAAGGACTAAAAAAATATAGAAAAGAAACTCATGACTATTGTCATCGGAGAATAAGGACTCACCACTCATTCTACTGAACTGGAGATCGGGAACCAATCTAAGCGTGATTTGGATGCTGAGAACCTGAACCTACATCACGAGAAGATGTAGCGCACGTATGTGTCAGTATTTGAAAGTTACTAAGCATGCAGAATAGAGTAAAGCTGAAATAACATATAACTGGACAAAGAAATAAAGCAATGAAATAATATGAATATGATATAGATACTAAATACTGAGCTAACTGAATGCAATGACGAATTTATAACATGTTGAGACTGAATACTGAATATATTGATACAAAGTCAATGCAATAGAATCTGACTAAACTGTGGGAGCTACTAATAACCGATATAAAACCACATGAGCTAAATGTGGAGTCCGATGTATACGCCCCATCGAGAGGACTCAATACACCTGGCCAAAGGTGTAGAGGTAAGCTGGCGTGATCACTAAAATGATGCCCACAGAGGAGACTTACACCTACGTGGCTCGTAGTTCTGGGACTATATGGGTACGCTGAACCCTAGTCCAACTCGATATTATGCTACTCCCAATAGATTAAGTGATTAACACAATATGATTGAATTTCTATAATACTGGATAGCTCAAAACTGAACATGCAAAACTGAGAATGCAACAATTAATCTGATAATGATGCATTCATAAACTGAGGCATGTATAACTGAATACTGAAATATCTGACCTAGCATGTGTAATTCAAGAACTAAAGAAATACATAGCTAGGGTTCTGAAATTCATGCAATAAACTGAGTAATAACATGATAATCTAATTTGGAACATTTAAATAACTAATTCATAATGATCTGTTGAAATTCTAGAAACCCTAGGTCTGTTCATAATCATGGAATTAAGAATCTGACTGAATTCTAGAGACCTAATGGGCGAAAGGAACCCTCTAGTGAAATCCCACATACCTGGTGACGAATTCCACGGAGAAATCCTTTGATTTCTTGGCTGGAACTGAAGAAAACTTGTTGTGTTCTTGGAGTTAGAGTTGGTCGCCTCTTTCTCTTCTTACGCTTCTAATTTTCTAAGTTATGAAGAATGATTTGACTTAGGTAAGTTCTAGTTATGTTTCTAGGCTTAAACTGACTAAAATCTCATGATTTAGGGTCTAAACGACGTATCTTAGGGGTCCAACGAAATAGGAAAAGACCAAAAGACCCTTGACTTAATTGCTGTCGGAGTGACCGACGGATTGGACCTACGGGCTGTAGTTCAATCTACGGTCCATAGATTGGAGTCGTAGGTCAAGTCTGCCCAATAGGGCTTCACTAAAACCAGCATAACTTTTTTACTCGGAGGTTGGATTTTAGCAAACTCGGTGGCATTGGAAAGAGGATTTAATTATCTATCATATCATAGTTCATAGGACACATAATTCCTTTTGTGCTAAGAGTTATGACCATCTGAAGTTGACCCACTCAACAATTTTCATCTAATTGGTTGCTGACCCTCACCTACGGTCAAACCTACGGGCTGTAGATCAAACGACGGTCCATGTTGGTCGCCCATCGTTTGCGTCAGAGGTTGGGTAAAGGGGGTCTCGATCCACGAACTGTGGTCTGATCTACGGACTGTGGGTCTGTCCGTGAGTCGAAACTTAGCCGATTTTCTGAGCTGGGTTTTGGGGAGGGGTTGCAGTAGTGAACCACAGACCACCAGCACGGGTCGTGGTCTGACCTACGGTCCGTGGATGGCAACCGTGGGTTGCAGCTACAACTTCTCAAAATCTGCATTTTTGGTCTGTTTCGGATACGGGGTGTTACAGCAGTAGTCCTTAAGCCTCAATTTCTGCATGAAGTACCACATTTATGATAGCTATATTTTTGAAAATATGGTTGACTTAAAAGTGCAGTGAAGTTTAGCTCAACACATAGCAACCATTGGCTCAAATTTGGCCAAAAGTATAGCAAATAGCTTAGTCCAAAATTCAGCAGTAGAAAAAGAAAACATACAACAACTCGAAGCTCAGAAAACATTACAAAATGGAGCAGCAAAACGCCAAAATGGAGCAGTGATTCAACTTCAAAATGAGGTGTCAAACTATAGCAGTCAACCTCATCAAAGGCAATAATTAATTCTCATCAAAGACATGAGGTAACGATAAATTACATGCCAAGCAAAAATTAAATAAGCAAAGTTGTTTCACTATTAGCCTCAGTAGATTGTAGCAGAAAAATGGTCAAAGTGTTGAATTGTTCATCAAGGGAAGCAACTATTATCAACAACATCAAGCCACAAATTCGCCCAAAACACAACATCTATATTTTTCTTTTAAGTAAGGTATCTGTCGAAATACATCTATATCATATTAATTTACCTGAGAATCTGCTCGTGCAAATATAAGCACGTTGAGAGAATTCGAAAAAGCAAGCCCAGATATTCTTTTATGATGTCCTTTGAGCTTTGTCTTTACCTACCCAAAGGGATCATACTTGATGTCAACAAATTTAAACTAAATACTGAATTAGTAATATTTCGAAAATTACATAATGAAATAAATGTTTGAATAGCTCAACCTCGTCAACTCGAACATTATATATCTGGATAGAGGAGTCATCTATTCCTATGGTAATAACATTGTGATCTTGAGGATAAAATTCCAAAAAGGTTGTTGCGGGTGGGGTGGGCATAAATGTTGTCATAGTCTACATTTGCAACAGATACAATATATAGATTAGTGGAAAGAAAAAAAAAGCAAAATAATATATAACTTCATGCAACTAATTCCTGATTTATAGCTTCTTAGCTGAACTATTAGGCTAAAGCTAGAGTGCAAGTTGCTCAAAGTTTTTCTCTTTCATCCCTATATGCAACAAAATTACCTGTGGACAACTGATGAGTTGGGGATTTCGACTCATTTAGGACTTTATCTTCATAGTTTAATTATCCTCAATACCTAATTTATGCTCAAAACTGATGTTAAAGTGTTTATTTGCAGCAATGAAGGAAAAAGAGCAAGGCAAGGACATTATAAGGCAAAAAAGAGCGAAAAATCTGAAGAAGTTGAAGAAGGGCAATCCTGGTGATCTCCAAGACTACTCGGTGAACCGCTGAGAGGTCCCTCAGCTCGCCTAAAGTTACAGTGTGATTGCCCTTGAACAAAGGCAACTCGATGGTGGAGCGTATTCTTCGGCGGTTTACTGAATGGATCAGCGAAGGAGCATTTGCCCGCCTAAAGTTATAGAGTGACTAGGAAGATGCAAACAAAAACGGCGGTAAGAAGGGACAGTTGGCGCATCGCCAACCATTTCGGTGAACCCGACTTCGATCGCCTAAAGTCACAACACTGAAAGGGTATAGACTCAAGTCAAAAAGGCGATGGACAAGAGCAATTGGCGTGTCGCCGACCTGTTCGGCAACGCTCGACTTATTCTGCCGAATGACCCTAAAGGCAAAAAAATGGAAACGTACAAATTGAATTTTGAAAAGAAAAAGAGATATCCCCATACGTCCTCAGTCTGGGTTTTCTGATCTTGAACACCAAAAACATTGCCTGAGTAGTGTTTGAGGAGATTTTCAAGTGGGTTTTGAAATATAGTTGATTGGTAGCTTTGTAAAGACTTGGAATTCATTACCCATCTCATGGACAACATATTTGGTAAGCTTTCATTGCTTTTTATAATGTGTGGCTAAATTCTCCATTCTTGGGGGAGTGATTATGTGATTAATTACTCTAATTAGCTTATGGGTGTTTTGATTTACTAATTTCAATGTTGGTTTGAAGTGGGTTTGATTGATAGTTGTGTTTTACTTCATGAATTGTAATTGAAATTTCGATTCCAACTTAGTATTCTAGGCTTTCTTGAGAAAAAGGTTTTATAATTAAGGTTATCGATTAATGATTGTAGTGATTGGTTTATCGTTGATTCAGCTCGTGAGAGTGAATCTAAATTCGATCCAACAATCTAGCTCGAGAGAGTAGATTAATTGAGGTGTTGGGCTGCTCACATTGTTTTACTTGTCGAGGTTCGAGAGAACTAGCCTAAATCACGATAGTTGATCGAGAGATGGTTATCGTACTTAAAGCCTAGCCTACCTGCTAAGATTCAATATCTTTTAGTAAATAGAAATCACCCATATAACGAAATTAGCATTTAATCAATCACATTCTCGAGAATATCCCTCACCCTGAGTATTACTCTATTTTCATAGTTGTTAATTGATAATCTAACCCCTCCCCCACCCCCACCCCTCCACACCATTTGACATTTATTGACCACCCCTTAAATTTACTTTAATTGGTTTTGATAATGTTTACTTCTACAAACAACTAGAACACGTTTGTTACTTCGTAATTGAATTTTATTCCATATCACTCCTTGTGGGATCGACCCCAATTCCTCGTTGGGTTTATACTAGATAGAGACCACCTACACTTAGAATTGGATGAAGTGTAGTTATGACTTACTATTCTTAGACCTTGCTTGTTGATTGTTCTAGCATGATGATTTGATAAGTGTTGGGTTGGTATTTGAATTGATTTAGCCTTATATTGATAGTTTTGGATAAGGTTTGGGTTGATTATGATTAGTGTGGTGTTATGTTTGTTCCTATGAGTTGTGAATACGCTAGAATGATATTAGTTTTGAGGTTGTTGAGTCTAAGCCTATGGTTGACTAGTATTTACCTTAGGTGTTGATTTTTGTGGCCAGTAGGGCTTGATTTGAAGATTTTAGGGTGTGCTAAGTTCCGATAAGGATTTCCGATGTAAGATTTTGGGAAGGACTAGTTATTTAGACGTAAAATTTCGAGAGGTGCTAGGTTACATGGTGTTATTCCGATGTCATATTCTGAGAAGGCATTCGTGTTTATTAATGAGTTCCGTCTTTGTAGTGTAGCAATTGTGTGTACCCATTCGGTCGGATGTTTGATTGTATGATTATTGTTGCTATGACATTGTTTGTTTTCAGAGCTTATGGGGGTCCAACTAGCTATTAGATAACTTTATTGCTTTCGTAGTTTACCTTAGTATCTTTACTATGATTCATGTCTAACTATGCTTTACTTTAGTATCTTTACTATATATATATATCTTATTTTTGTTGTTTCTGATGAAATTTAATGTGTCATCATGACCTAAGTTTTTGGATCACAACACATTCTTTTCATCTATAGTGTAAAATAGTTTTTGAAAATGATCAAAGTTGCAATTGATCTTAAAAATATAAAATACCAAATATTAGAAGTTCTTGTGTCTTACAAATAAGTAAAAATATAATAGATATAATTTTAATTAATTGAGAACAATAATTAAATCATGATTATTCGAGAAAATAATAAATAACAATTTTGTTTAATTGACTTCGAAGTAATTAGAGTTATAGCAATTTTCACATATAGTAAACACAAAAATCATATTTGTATGTTATAGCTATAGTTTGCATAATTGTGCTCCATAGCAAACATAAATATGTATATTTCGCTATACATATACAAAAGAAAGCAGTTGTATGTAATCTGCTTCTGTTTCGGTATACATATACAAAAGATCAATTGTATAATCTATGTTTGTATAAAGCGAGAAAGAGAGAAAGGTAAAAGAGAACTGGACAGGGGAATATTTGTATTGTATAATTATAAGTGTATAGGACGAAGATATATGTATTTGCATGTGTATATACATTTTTCTCTCACTTTATACAAACAGAAACACAATTTATACATTTCTGTTTGTATAAGCGAGAGAGGCGGGGAGAGACTGACGAGCGAGATCTGGGAGAGTGGCGAGCGAGATCTAGGAGAGGGGAAAAAAAAATATATACAATTTTCTCTCGCTTTATACAAACACAAATGCATTTTATACATTTGCGTTTGTATAAAAAGCGAGAGAGGCGATGGAGAGAACGAGAGTGGCGAGCGAGATTCACCAGGAGAGAGGCGAAATAGCAACAGTTTGTTATGGGTACAATTAAATCAAACTATGTTTATAACATTTAATTTGAATTAATAATTTGCTATTATATACAATTTTTCCTATAGTAATTGGCTGTTTACTTATTTGTAATAAGATGTAAGAACTAATTCAACTAATAAATATATTATATTTGTTCTTTAATATTTGATTTAAAGTCTTAAATATCAAAAAGATTATTTTAAAATTTTATACTAAGAAAATAACATAATTGAACACAATATTTGTATTAATTATTTAGATAAATATAATATTTATTTTAATGTCAGTTATAATTATTTAATAATTAATATTCTTATATGGAGTGTATAATTTTATTAATTGTTGTAACACCTACTAAACATGTTTGATAATCTAGTAAAAGGAAATAAGGTAAAAAAGATTGAACAGAAGGACAATGCATTTATAAAAACTTGTGATGTATATTGTAAAAGTAAAAAAAAACAGCTGCGGGCTACATGATTTTGCAGCCACTTCAACCTCTCTCCATTTCGGTTTTCCCCTTTAACCATACTATATTTCTGTACCAATTTCCAATATAGTCAAAAAAGTTGATACACAGTCAGAAGTCAGAATAGTTTAATTGGTTATCTATCTGAACTTCCACCTTGTTGGTATTGATTTGATTTCCACTCTGTAATTTCATTCCCTACCCTCAAATTTTTTTTCGAAAAACAAACACTCGGAAATATCCTACTTTTCCCACAAATTAAATAACAATACCCTTTAAATGTAACTCTATTCTTCCCCTCCATTCACTTTTTTTTTTTTTTTTGGATTTTATATTTTGAAATTCTTTCCGGTGAAAGTTTGGCCAAATTGCCAATGAGAAGGAACAATATTCCATGAAGTAGAAGAGCGGTGGTCACTAGCTTTAACCCTGAAAGAGAGTGATTGACCAGTTAAAACCGCATTTGATTGCCAATTTTGACCCCAATTACGGCTCAATGGAATCCAATTAGTCTTTGTTCCTTTTACCCAAACTTTAATAATATCTCCTGCACCTGCTACATTCGTGATCAAGACTAAGTTAAAGTAACGGAAACCATTGATTGTGAACCTGATTCCTCCTTGCTTGCGGCATGGTATCCTGCACATTTCACAAATATACATTACTATTATTATGGAATGTCACATAAACATTATTTCCGATAGTACAGAGGTATATTTAATTGATTATTACCTGCGATAAGTAACAGGAACAATGCCAGCACGGTACTGAGCAAGCTTGAGAAACATAGGCATAGTGAGATCAAAGTGAGAGCGAGGAGGATTGCACCAGCCACCATTATCATTTGGCAATGCGTAGTTTGGTGGGCAGAAATTGGTAGCTGTGATTAAAATTGAAGGGCTTCCAGGGAGACACCATTTCCAATTAGGAGTATTTGTACATTTAAGTTCAAAGCAAGCTCCACAACTTAATCCATTGTTAAACAAAGCAGTACTTAGTGCTGCTGTGTTAACTCCGTATCCTTGGCTGTATAAATTTCCATAACCACAGGCACCACCCATTGTTCCAGAAGCATCACTTCCACCGTAAAATGTAGCATGTGCAGTTTGCCATGAACCACCAGAGTAAACACCAGGGATTCTTCCTTCAACAATGTTGAAACATGAGTCCACAAAAAGAAGAACAGCGATGATAATCATGATACCCATTCTTAATTGGGGCTTAAAGGCTTATGGAGTTGAGGTGGTTGAAGAAAATGATGGAAGGGGAAGGACTACTTATAAGAGAGAAAAGAAACGAAATTATGTGTATACCTAACTTTGGTCCTCCTTAATCAAAGGACATATTGGCGGAAACAAAAACATAAAAAAAGAGAGTATTTATTTTGTTTTTGGTTTTTCATTCGATGTCTAGAGCCCACATTGAAGATTGAAGTTTCATTGGAGGCTTGACTAAATACAGATCGTACACTGCAAGGCTTATTCAAAGATGGCGCTTCCAACATGATATTTTTTTCATAGCTCGAATCCAAAATCTCTAGTTAAGAGTGAAGTCGTCTCACCAATTTGATTTGATTTGATTGAAATGGAATGGAATAAAAAAAAAAAAAGGAAAAGATAGGTCCACATCAGAATAAAGGTCTCTCATGAAAACAGTTATTGCCGCTTTTTATCTTTAATTCCGTCAATCTGCTACACTTTTTACACATTTTCATTAATTACTTCCGAATTTTCCGCTCCCACTTTTCTCCTCTGTTTTATGGACTATCAATTCACACATCCATCCTTTTAACATTCTTGTACAACCGTTGAATTCAGGAAAATTGCCACAATATGCCCTATTCAACCAAATTTGAAATATAAGTTTCATCTTTTATAAATAACAAACTTCACTCATCATTTTATCAATATAACGACAAATTTAATAAACTTATTTAACGCACTTTCAATTTTTTCATATATGTCTACATTCAATCATACAAAACTGAAACACATGTTTAAATTGGCTAAAGTTTCAGTCATACGTATTTGAATGCAGAAGAAGAAAAAATATAAAATGAGTATTAGGATGATAAAAAATAGGACAATTCGTTAAATTCTTACGATTAGGTGGTACAGAGAGATCAAATTATGAGCCTAAAATGAAGGATAGCCATATTCCCCTAAGTTGCTTGTGTTTGAAAATTGCTGTTACGTTGGATAATTAATTGAAAGTAGGTACAAAAATAATAATTAACAGTCTCATCTCATTGTATGATATAAAATTCTGTCTTAAAGCATCATGTTTTAGGCCAAAACTTTGAGCATAATAATAGTAGTTTTTGTTTTTTTTTTTGTCTAGTAGTTGATTAGTGGTTTCACTTTTTGCCAGCTTAGCTGCTGGAAGTAAAAAATTTGAAGTTTTGAAAAATAAATAAATAAATAATATAGTGTGTTTGACAATATGGAAGGTGGCCAAAATTTGAGGTGAATTATCCGCAATCATCGGTCCATGTATTACGCCCTACATATCTCACTTGGGTCAAACTCCCTTTTTTCTTTTTTTTCTTTAAAGGGAAGCATTAGTAGTTGATGGTCTCACAAATCATGGATGTGGCTCCCTTCCAATAGTCTTTGGTTCCAATTCGTCTAATTAGTTTTAGAGCTTGTTTGACATTATTATTGAAAATTGTTTATATTTACAAGTATTTTTTAAAATATTATTTTAGAAAAATGTTTTCTTTTAAGAAAATAATTTATATTTGATTAATTTATTTGAAAAGTGTTTCTAATAAGGTTTAACTAATCTTTTTCTAAAAAGTACTTTTGTGAGTCATCAATGTACTTTTAATATTAAGATTATTTTATAGAGATAAATATATCTATTATAAAAATTTAATTAATCTAAAATGTACATATTCAATTTTTCAATCAATATTATATTTTTTATTCTAATCTTGCAAAATAATACGTTGGATAACATATAAAATGTAAAAATAATAAAATATATAAATGTAAAATAAAATAAAATAAATTTTTTATATAAAAATAAAAAATAAATTTTTAATTTAAATTTAACCAAACTTATGAAACTTACTAATTAATTAATAAGAGATATATTGATAAATATGTGTATAGGAAAATGATATTTTGGTTTTGAAAAAAATAATTTTCTGCTTCTACTTTTTCTAAGAAGCAGATTTTTTAACTTTTTCAAATGGAAGAAAACTGCTTCTTCTTCGATTTAAAAGTAGTTTTACTGATTTTCCAAACACTTTAAAATTTAAAATTTAGTGATTTGACCTGCCAACAACAATACCAAACAAGCTCTTAAATCTTATTATACTTGTACATTAACAAATCTAAGGATCAAAATCTGCTTAAGAAAAATAACTCATAAATCATGGTTAAACTAAGAATGTTCTAAAAAAATTATTTTGAATCTCACATCCCATGTCATATTAATGTGAGGACTCTTATTAATGGACATATGTGAAGTTAAAAGTCTTACTAATCCAATATTTTCTCTAAACTTTTTATCCTTTCCAATTTCCACACTACTCACCTAATTATTTCTTCGTCCAACAGTCCCTAATTTCTTTAGCTCAATATCTACGGGTGACTATTCTTCCATTTCCTCAACAGTTTTTTGAGTTTTCCTTTGAATATTGATTGGTCATTTTTTTATAGTAATTTTTAGTAATCAAAATATTATGAATTTAATTTTATTATTGTTATTGTCTCAGTAGAGAAAGACCACAATTTTTAGCAGAAAATAGAATTTACGGGAAAATGATTTAGACTTATATGGGTCGTGGAAGAAATTAGGGTGGGGAAAATTTTAATTAGAAATTACCTAAATACGCAACTTATTTTATCATATTCTCTAAAAATCTCTACCATATGAAAAAATTACAAAAGTCTCTGCTCTCTCCTATTCTCGAATACATCACTTTACGCGATGTATCGGGATGTACACGATGTATCAGGACGCTGAGTGATGTACTAAAGCATTGAATGATGTATCAGAAATTGAGATGTGATATATCAGAAAGTTGAGTGATGTATGTGAAATGTTAAGCATAGAGTAGCTGCTAGTCATTTATTTCAGTTAGTTACAAATGAATAGTAAAAATCCAAAAGTTAGTTTGTTATAGGTTAACTATGGTCAGGTTAACATTAACTATACTAGTTAGTTTACAGTTGTTAGTAGATAAGTCACACTATATATGTTGGTACTGATTCATTGTATATGCTCTTGATCTAATAATACATACAGAATACAGTTTCTCTTTTCTATGCTGCCATAGCTGCTCTTAATTCATCATGGTATCAGAGCACGAGAGAGTCCTTTGAAGATCGATTTCTCTTAGATCTTTCTGCTTTCAGTGTAACTTGTAGCTCTTTAGAGGAGGTGCTGCATTGTCCATAAAGTAATTCAGATCGTTTTTTGTTTTTTACTTCAATAGCAGCTTCATTAATGGCACCTGAGATTTCTACCAGTTCGGAGCAAGGAGGAGTGATTGTGATTGATGCACATCATCCACTGTATCTTCAAGCGTGTGATACTCCAGGTAGCTCCTTGGTTTCTATTCAGCTTACGGGATTTGAAAATTACTCTTTATGGAGTAGATCTATGAAAAATGGATTGCTAGGTAAAGGTAAATTAGGCTTTGTTGATGGCAAATGTCTCAAAAGCATGTACCCTGCATCTCTGCATGACCTCTGGAAAAAATGTAATGCTATAGTGCTCTATTGGATCATGATCTCTGTTAGTAGGGAATTACTCAGTGGTATAGTGTATGCAAGCAGTGCTATACAAGTTTGGAATGATCTAAAGGAAAGATTTGACAAAGTTGATGGTTCTAGGATTTTTTATCTACACAAGGAAATTGCAACCCTAAGTCAAGGTGTTTCTTCAGTTTCTAGCTATTTTTCTAGACTCAAAGAGCTATGGATGGAATTTGACTCTCTCATGCCTTGTCCTGGTTGTGCATGTGAAGTGTCAAAGACATACGCTGTTCACTTTGAATATCAAAGATTGATGCAATTTCTTTTAGGGTTGAATGAATCCTTTAATCAGTGTAGAAGTCAAATAATTATGATGGATCATACACCTAGTGTGAACAAGGCATACTCCTTAGTAATGGCTGAGGAGTGTCAGAGGATCCTTGATAAAGCCAATATAGCTGGAAGTGAAGTCTCCTCTAATTCTATGATCCCTAATTCAAGTCAGTTGAGTGTGGCCATGGCATTAACAAGGGGTATCCTACTAGCTCAGGCTCAGGATCTACTTCAGTCTCTAACTACAGATCTCAGAAACCTCAGAATAATAGTAACTTGTATTGTGACTATTGTAACCAGAAAGGGCATACTAGAACTATATGCTTTAGCCTTCATGGTTATCCTGCTAACTGGAGAGGTAAAAGAAGAACCAGTCCTAGCCCTACCACTGCAGCCAACCTTGCCAGAGTCAACTCCACTAATGGTTGCCTCATGGAGTACACAAACTTCACTGGTCAAGGTAGCTCTTCTGGTAACAGTTCCAGCAGGCCTCAGCTGAACCAAATCCCTTCACCAACAGGTTCTATTGCCTTCAATCCAAATTCTTCTCATGCTCTTATGACTAATCTGCAACACTCAGTATTAGTGTCCTCAGTATCAGTATCCTCAGTAATGGCAGTACCTGTATCCACACAGCCTCCTCACCAATACCTGCAGACGTCTCATCTTCCAGCTCCTGAGAATGATAAGCTTACTAGTGATTGTACTATGAGAACATCAGGTATGTTAAGTTGTTCTCACTACACTGTCGATGATAAATGGCTAGTAGATTCAGGCGCTTCCAAACATATGGTAAACAATATGCATCTACTAACCAAGTCCACCAATATCTGTGATTCTTCAGAAGGAAAAGTTCACTTGCCTAATGGTAGCCTAGCTCAGGTTGATCACATTGGTTCTTCTCAGATCCTTGGAGGGATTGAGATTACCAATGTACTGCATATTCCTGAGTTCAAATACAATCTGCTTTCAGTATCAAAGTTGACTAAGGAGTTGAATTGTTGTGTTTACTTCTATCCTGATTTCTGCTTGTTTTAGGACCTCTCCAATGGGATCTGTATGTGCTTCATGTTGATTGTCAGTTGAAGTCACAAGGAGCTCCACTTACCTCCACAGCTAATGCAGTTTTTGTTTCTAAACATTGTCCTCCAATTATCTCTGATAAGAGTAGCTTTTCCCTTTAGCATAGAAGACTAGGACATGTATCTTTTTCTACAATTAGGAAGTTGAATTGTTTCAAAGCCTTAGCTCCTACTGCTGATGAACTGTGTACTGTTTGTCCATTGGCAAAACAATCCAGACTTCCTTTTACTTTGAGTAATACTACAACTACTACTTGTTTTCATACTCTTCATGCTAATGTTTGGGGTCCTTATAGAGTACCTACTCATGCTGGAAAAAGATATTTTCTAACCTTAGTGGATGATTTTTCAAGATATACCTGGTTGTTCTTATTGAATTCCAAGTCTAAGGTTATTGTAGCACCTAGGAATTTTTTTGCTCAGATCAAAAATGTTTTTTCTGCAACTATTAAGGTATTAAGGAAAAATAATGGTTGTGAGTTCTTTAACTCCCAAGTGGTTGCTTTACTTCAGTCTCTAGGTGTGCTTCATCAGAGCTCTTGCATTTACACTCCACAACAAAATGGAGTGGTCGAAAAAAAGCATCGACATATTCTAGATACAGCCAGAGCCTTGAGATTTCAAGCTAGCCTGCCCTTACGATTTTGGGGGGAATGTGTTTTGACCAGTGTGTATCTCATCAACAGGATTTCATCCTCCATACTCAAAGGGAAGACTCCTTATGCATTGTTGTTTAAGTCCTCTCCACCACTTGCACATTTAAGAGTATTTGGTTGTTTGGCATTTGCTACTGAAGTTAGAAAAGTTGATAAGTTTGCTTCCAGAGCAGTCCCTACTGTCTTCATTGGTTGTTCCAGTTTGCAGAAAGGTTACAGGTTGTTCACCTTGCACACCAAGGAATTCATCGTTAGTAGGGATGTCATGTTTAAGGAAGATACTTTCCCTTTTCAGGACATGAGTTCATCTGTTCCAACTTTATTTCCAGTTCTACAACCCACGGCTGTCAGTGAGACCTCTCCTCCTCTAGTTGTTCCTTTGAATGATATTCCTCTATCTGAGACTGTTTGTCCTTCTCTTCTGCTCCTCCTCCTCCTCCTCCTCTGTCTTCTTCTTCTCTCCCTGTGAGAAGATCCTCTAAACCAACCAGACCTCCTATTTGGATGCATGATTTTCACATCAATCAACCCAAGTCTAGGTGTTTATATCCAATGTCCAATCATGTTAGTTATGATCACTTGTCGTCTAGTTATGGTACAACTCTGGCTACCTACTCTAGTGTTTCTGAGCCTTCTTCCTTTGCTGAAGCTGCTTCTCACCCTCAATGGGTTGAATCTATGAAATCAGAAATAACTGCTCTTGAAGCTAACAACACTTGGACCCTTACTGACCTGCCTCCAGGCAAACATCCCATTAGGCGTAAATGGGTGTTTAAGGTCAAATATTTGGCCTCAGGGGCTGTTGAAAGGTACAAAGAGAGGCTGGTTGCTAAAGGTTTTAGTCAAACAGAAGGTATAGATTATTCAGAATGGTGACTATTAGATCAGTGTTAGCTGTTGCTGCTGCCAAGCATTGGTCTGTGGTTCAAATGGATGTACACAATGGTTTTTTACATGGTGATCTTCCTGAAGATGTATACATGGTGGTTCCTCTTGGCTTTTGCAGACAGGAAGGGTCTGGTAAGGTCTGCAAGCTCCTTAAGTCTTTATATGGTTTAAAACAAGCACCAAGACAATGGAATCTGAAATTGACTGAGGCATTGATTCAACTGGACTTTGTTCAAAGTCATTATGACTATTCTCTTTTTACTAGCAGAGTAGGTAAAAAGTTGATAGTAGTGCTTATTTATGTAGATGACTTGTTGATAACAGGAAGTTGCAATGACTTAATTGCTCAGACTAGAAACGACTTAAAGCTCAAGTTCAAGATAAAAGATTTGGGGGAGCTGAAGTTCTTCCTTGGTATTGAGTTTTCCCGATCCAAGGAAGGGTATGTAATGAACCAACGTAAGTATGCATTGGAGTTGATTTCTGAGATGGGTTTAAGTGGAGCCAAACCAGTATACACATTTGGATCCTAGTTTGAGGTTAACATCCATTGATTATGATTCACATGTCCAAGGATCAGAAGTTACAAACTCAGATAAGCCCTTAAAAGATATTGGGAAGTATCAAAGATTAGTTGGGAGATTGCTATACTTAACCATGACCAAAATAGATATTTCATTTGCAGTTCAGACATTAAGCCAGTTCATGCTTGCTCCCAAAGAGTCTCATATGGAAGCTTCCCTAAGAGTGGTGAGATACATCAAATCAGCTCCTGGTCTAGATTTGTTTATGCCCTCTCAGAGTACAAATAAGTTGACTACCTACTGTGATTCTGACTGGGGGACTTGTTTACAAACAAGAAAGTCTGTAACTGGGTACTTCGTCAAATTTGGAGATGCTATAGTCTCTTGGAAATCAAAGAAGCAAGAAACAGTAGCTAGAAGTTCTGCTGAAGCCGAGTTCAGGAGTATGGCTTCAGCAGTTGCAGAAGTAACTTGGCTTATTGGACTATATAAAGAGCTCGGAGTAGACATCAAACAACCAGTGAATCTATTTTGTGATAGTAAAGCTGCAATACAAATTGCAGCCAATCCTATTTTTGTTAGAGAAAAGATAGCTCAAGGTATGATCAAGACTCATCATGTATCTACCAAAGATCAACTGGCAGATTTACTCACAAAAGGATTGTGGAAAACTTCTCATTCGTATTTGATGACCAAGCTGAGTCTAAAAGATATATTTCAGCCATCAGCTTGAGGAAGGGTTTTGAGCATAGAGTAGCTGCTAGTCATTTATATCAGTTAGTTACAAATGAATAGTAAAAGTTCAAAAGTTAGTTAGTTTGTTACAGGTTAACTATGGTCAGGTTAACATTAACTATACTAGTTAGTTTACAGTTGTTAGTAAGTCACACAATATATATTGGTACTGATTTATTGTATATGCTCTTGATCTAATAATACATACAGAATACAGTTTCTCTTTTCTAAGTTGCCATAGCTGCTCTTAATTCATCATGAAACCGGGACACGATGTATCGGAACGTTTTGGGATGTATCCGAATTTCACCAAATTTAAGTGATTTTTATAATTTGAAAAAGAGTAGGGATAGAATGTAATTAGCTTTTAACACTATGAGATTTGTATGAAATTCCCAAAAATTAATCTAAAGGACTTCCTACCCTATCAGCTTTGATTCTGTATTTCTTTTTCATTCACAGTTTTTTTCACAAATTACTACTTATCTCTGTTTCAATTTGTTTTGATTTGACATGAAGTTAAAGAAAAAAAAATATGATTGTAAACTAAAAATATGTAGAACGTATCAAAATATATTTTAATCTTGTTGTCTTAAATATGATACGTAAGAAATTGATATTACAGAGGAGTAAGAGTTACTAAAAATAAATAAAAATTAACGAATTAAAAATTAAAATGAAATAAACAAATTAAAACAAAAAAAATATTATTTATAACTATTTGGAAGAAACTTAGGTTAAAAATTTATGAAGGGTTCATATCTGTATTTCTTTCTTTCCTTATTGTGGGATTTCTTTCTGGAAAAAAGATTGTAAAGTACTCAATTAGTTTTTAAAATCTAAATTTATATAGGATTAATTATTTGAGTGAGTATCTTTTAATAAATAATAATTATTGTGTTTAAATATACTTTTTAATTACTACCATCTATATAGTAATATATAAAGTAGCAATATTAAGTAATTCATTGAACTTTCTTTCTCTTTCTTTGGCGCACGCTCTTTCTCCCTTTCTTTCTCTTTATACTTTTTCTTTATGATCTCTCTTTCTATCTCTCATACCATAAATAAAATTGGGGTTCTATCAAAAATCAAAGAATTAAGATTTACATTGTTATCCAAAGAGAAGTTAGAGCTATTTAATTTTATAGCCCAAGAAACTGGGGTTGCTCAGCTTGTTGGAGAAGTCGGGTAGTTTTTCATTATTTTTTTTGACATTGACAATAATTCTCATTCTAATGACGGTTATTTTAACAACCGTGTCATATCCGAAGAATATTTAAAGATATGGAGATTTGAAGGTATGAAGGTTTGAAGATATGGAGATATGAAGATTTGAACATATGAAGGTTTGAATATATGAGGATTTAAAAATATGAAGATATAAATTTTTGAAGATTCTATTAAAATTGGAAGAGAAAATGATCAAAATAATTCTTAATGTATAGGGATTGAAATGTTTTGATCCTTTATATATACCACTTAATAGATATAGTCATTAATGTATGTAAAATGTGATCATTTTGATCGTAACCCTAAAACTTAACAAAGTATATGTTAATGTTAACCCTAAAACTTAACAAACTTTCATTTGGAACCAATTGTGAAACAATCTAAAAAGAGAGCGAAGAACGTGAAATCCAATTGCAGAAGCAGCCGAGGAAGAAAGGAGGAGAGAGTGTAGAGGATGAGGATGTTTATGAGTTTTCCCGTTAAAGTTAACATATACTATGTTATATTTGGTGTTAGGATCAAAATGATCACATTTTACATACATTAAGGACTATATCTATTAAGTGGTATATATAAAGGACCAAAACACTTCAACCCCATACATTAAAGATCATTTTGATCATTTTTTTTATGTCTATAATTTGCATTGAAAATGTTATATCCTTGTATTATATTGTATTATAAGTGTATTATAAATTATTATGGTTGATATCACTAAAAAAAGGAGTGATGTTTGCAATATCTATTATAAATGTATTGTTCATGAATAAAACATATATTATAGGTGTCTTATAAATTATTTTGACTTCTATTACTAAGAAAAATGGTGATTTTTGCAATATGTATAAAAATATATTGTGACTGCATTATAAATGTACTATAAGTATATTATCTATATATATATATATAATAGGAGAGGTGATAGCACTTATGTGTCAACACCACAATTAATCTTTAATTTTAACTTTTAAATTATCAATTAATTAAATATAACAAGTTACTGTTTTAAAAGAACAGATAAAGGTTTTTTACCCCAATTAAAATTGTTAGTTTTTTAAAATTAAAAAAATGTTTCAATTTCTTTAAAAGACATGTTATAGTCTTTCATTTTCAGTTTTCAAAAAAATTATATTATAATATTAATAATAATAATAATAATAATATATATATATATATATATATATATTATCTATATATCTATATATAAAAGGAGAAGAAAAAACGCCTATGTGTCATTACCACAATTTTTTAGAATTTTAAATTTTAAATCATTTTAAATAATTATTTAAATAATTACAAGTTGATAGATTTTGCGGTAGTTACACAACAGTTTTTTTAAAAAAATATTAATAATTAATTACAAAACAAGTTGATAGATTCTGCGGTAGTTACACAACAATTTTAAAAAAAAATTATAAATAATTAGTTACAAATTATTATTTAACTATTACATCATCTATCTACAAATACTTAATTTTAATTACAAAAGCTTAAATTTTAAATTAATATATACAAAAATATTCGACTGTGACATCATATGTTTTAAAACACATAACCAAGATAGATACCAAGCAATATTCGATAAGACATTATAAATATAATCACCAATGTACAAATTTAAAGTTGTTCTGAACACCTACTTTGCCTGAGAGACAAAACTTAAGAAAATTTTTCAGAATAGCGCATGATGAGCTTCACAATGAAACTTAAATAACTCAACTATCATGGTTAACTGGATCGAGGCAGCCTCAAAATCAGAAGATACATAATTTTAATTACAAAAGCTTAATATATCATTATTTTGTATTTATAATTTATACCAAACAATAAATATATTTTAACAGATAAATACAAGCAGTTTTATAACTTCTCAATAACCATCCAATAAACAAGGAAACTTAAACTACAATTATTTACTGCATCTATTAATTTCCCTACTATATATAGACATCTTTCAGTAATAACTTTACATACAAACTTTACATTGTTCGTCGATTGTTCTGCGATATTCAGTAATATAGATGGCTTTGCACTTTCACACAATCTGAGAAATTACATCTAAATCAATGCACTGGAACTTAAAAGTTCGAGTTATTCGATTGTGGATAGTTCCTGATAAATTCAAACCAGAAATACCTTACTCTTTGGAGATGATTTTACAAGATGAAAAGGTACCACTCATACAAATAGTTTTTATATACTTGAAAACAATTATCATAAAACAATATTTTGTTTTATTACAGGGTGATCGTATTCATGCATCAATTGGAAAGATATTAATTAAGCATTTCAGAGAAATTCTATATGAACTTGGTGTTTTTCGGATGAATTACTTTGTGATTGCCCCAAACATCATGAAATTTAAGACAACAACACACAAACACAAGCTTAACTTCACTGTGACTACAAATGTAAGGAAATTCAAGTTCCTTCTTTTCATATGGATATATTCTATATCCGCACCTTTGACAAATTGACAATTCATCACAATGTTGATGAGACTGAGCTTTTGGGTAATAATGATATGTTATTCCATTTATTATATTTTAAATTTACAATATATTAATAATATATTTTATTTGCAGATGTTGTTGGACATGTTTCTTCATATCAACCAATTCAACAGATAAAGCAAGGAGATAACAATAGTTATTTCATCAATATTGTTCTAGAAGATGATAAGTAATTATTTTAAATTCATTTTATCCTTTTATATATAGATATATATTTTTTATATATTAAAATGTAATTAAATTCCATTCATACAGTAAAAATAGACTGTCAACAACATTATGGGGTGAACTTGCGGACCAAATACAACCACATTTGACGGGATCTGCAGATGAACCTTTGATTATGGTTTGTCAATTAATGAAGGCTCACAAATTTAGAGGTTAAAACATTGTAATTGCAGCAATTGTATATAAAATACAAATTTAAGTAGTATAATTTTTTGACATTGTTTAATATCAATCATCAGAAAATTACTCAGTACGTAGTTGTTGGTATCAAACCAAAATCTGGATTAATCCTAATCTTCCTCAGCCTACTGAATTCAAAGACAGGTTAGAAAATTATTTAGTTTTGCTTAGGCATGTTTCTCAACATTTTGCAATATAGTTAATTCTTCTTTTGTTTAATAATAATAATAATTCTAAATTATATCAAAACTATTTGTTATGAATTTTTTTGCAGATTGATTTCATCATGTGATTATAAATATGAGAGGCTCTCCCAGACAAGTTCTCAAAAACATCATTCTATTACTGATGAGTTGTCTAAAGGTATTGTATCTTTTACATATCTTTCTGATTTGCTTCAATGCTACGAGGTGAGTCTACTAATCTATTTTAAATTTTCTCACTATATATTTACATATTTACTGTATAATTGGTCTATTTAACTTAATTGATATGTTATTTTAATTTTTAATACAAAGGAATCTTCCTTTTGGATTGCTGCAAAAATCATCTGTTTGGAACTTGACCATGGATGGTCATACTTGGCTTGCAACAATTGTATTACAAAGGTTGATACAGAGAGAACCAAATATTATTGTAAAAAATGCAATTCTAAAGTTAAATATGTTATTCACAGGTTTGTATAAAAAATCAAACTATTTAAAATTATTTTTATATATATTATATAACCCAAAATATTATGCTATTTAGATACAGGCTACAACTGTCTGTTATGGATGGCACTGCATTTATTTCAATATTGCTTTGGAATAAAGAGACTATACAACTACTTGGTAAAACTGCAAAAGAGTTGAAAGAAGGATTACTTGAAGATGACGAAAGTTCTTATCCAACCGAGCTTGGTGATTTAATGGAGAAGAAATTTATGTTTAAGATTTTGATCAAGGACTCAAACATTAACAGAAAAGATAATGTCTATAAAGTTGTTAATTTCACCGATGATGATACTCTTTTAAAGGAATTTTGTCATCCTGATCTTCAGGACAGTCTTAATGTAAGTGTTTAAACACCAACATATTTGTTTACATTATACATACAATTTTTTAATTTTGTATAAATTGTTAATTATGTTTATAATGTTCATACATAAATCACTTTTTGAATGTGAGCAAAGCTATGATGAAGATAAACTCTTTGAGGTATTCTAACTTTAGATAAGTTACATCTTCTATATTACTTCAGATTGAAAACACTTGAATTACTTATAATCTTTATGTTATTTTAATTTAATTTTAGACTCCAATCAAGAGCAGCATTTCAGAGTGTGCTACATTAATTACGGAAGATGTGATTGATTTAACTACAAAGATATCTACCAAGAGTAGCAAAGTTGATGGAAAATCTACAAGGCATGAAATTAAAGACGATTTGAATGTCAAACAACCCAGCAACAAAATTCGCAAAGTGATTAAGAAGGAAAAGAATACCTAAAGCTATCTTCCAAATTTGAAAAGTTATTGGAAGATTATGTTTTAATTTAGGTTGTATTATGTTTAGTTTATTATTTTAATATTTAAGTTTTAATAAGGTAGTTGGATGATCTATGTAGTTTATTATATAAATTCAAGCTATTAAGTTGTCTTCTTTATTTATATATCTCTCTCTCTCTCAATCTATATCTATCTATCATTCTCTCTCTCTATATATATATGTGTGTGTTTGTGGGGTTGTTTTTAAATTTATGTTGTTAATCCTCTACATGTTGTCTTAATGTGTATTTTATATTCTCTGACTTATAGTTTAACATTCATTAGTAACAGAAGGATCATTAAAGTTAACTTTACTGCATACAAAATCTAAACAACACACTATTAGCTGATTTCTACAAATACGTTAGTGCAATTTAAGAGACATACCTTATTTCCATATGTTAAATAACATGCAACACTTTGGTGAACAATATGGTGGATCCACATCAATTTCTGAGCTGATATATTCAGAATAGGAATCAGATATTCTAAAGCTCCAAGCAATTCATCTTCATTCTTCCAATATATATGTTCAAAGGTAGTCATAATGAGCAATGATTTATAAAAATTCTATCAAATTTGCTGAAGGAGTACCTTGTTGTATATAACATGTTGAATCTTCATTTATATTCACAATGCTACAGCCCCAAAGTTGCACCAAAACAGCAGCAGAAAAGATCCAAAATTGCACTAAATTTTCACAATAAAAATATTAAAACATCATTTGAATTAAACCAAAACAGCAGCATCAGAATCATCTCTAAAACAACGTTAGAATTGCACCCAAAAAACCACTAGAAAAACATTGAATTTGCACCAAAAACTTCACGATAAAAACAGCGTAAACAGACCCCGAAATTGCACCAAAACATTTGCACCAAATTCACACTAAACAGCACACTGACAATTGTATCAATGTGCGCAAACTTCGTGAACTAATTTTAAAAATAGATAAATCATATATAATAAATCTTCAATAACACATATATGCTATAAAAATAAAGTATTTTACATAGCAAAACATAACATTCTGTAAAATATTATCTTAAATATATTTTTCCTTGATTATTTTATTTAGAGGGAGGGTCAAGAACCTAAAATGAAGCAAACTACAACCTGATGAAAAGAAAGGCAACATCCTACAAATAGTTATAATAAGTTTTGTCTCAAGTGTTGGTGTCAGTATCTTATTTCATATATAATTATCAGATAAACTAACTCATCAAATACTCAAACATGTTCATAGACATTCCTATCAAATCCTCTGCATGATCTTTATATATTTTATGCAATATCTACTGCATTTGGTGCACTTTTTATAACACGTCATATAATAGATGTTACTTAACAGTAACTAATATATGCAATTATAAGAAGGAACCTAGCATTGAATAGATGAAAATTCCAAAGCACAAATAAATTGTAACGAGGAATTTGATCCAAAGCAATGACAAATATTGCTCTCATTGCCTCTGTGTATATTTTGTTACCCTTCATCTGATCAATGTATATTTTGTTACCCTTCACATAATGCCTATAGTTTGGGACAACTCCTTAAAAACAAATGCATATTCAGATCTAACATAAATAAAAGCAATGTCAAAAAAATTATTGATTCACATAATTTTTACTAGGATCACATATGTTACAACATTCAACTACTTCGATCTCTTATGAATGATATGGTAAATACATGTCAAAAACATTGAGAGAGAGAGATTAAACAAATATTAATCTTCTTAGTAATTGTTACAAGTGAAGAATATATTTTCTCAAGTTATTATAAAGTTAAACATGTTAAAAAGTTTCAGCATAACTATAAATCGATTTATTTCTATTTGAGGTCCTTAATCTATTCAAAATCACAAACAATAAAAAAAACAGTTATAATTTTAAACTGTTATACTCCAAAATATTTACTGTCTAATAACTCACAATATCAGAATGATAATAATTAATATTTTTTAAAATTAACAGTTATTTAACTAAATGCACTAATCTGGATTTTAAAATAATTGTTATTTGGTCAACTGCATTTATTCATGGTAATTCACCATATAATTAGATTTCAAGTTCAATAACTCATATCAAAGTCATGACAGATCAGAAGAAATTAGCAAGAAAACAAAGATTAAGCTTACGACAGAATAAAAAGCGTGGAAAATACTCATCAGATTTCAATGGTTTGATCTCCTATCTCTATTTTTATTGCTCAATATAATACATGTCTTCTACAATACAACAGTGAAATATATTACACTACCTATATATTTTTCATTTTTAAAACCATTATCTTCTTCAAATTTCATAAAACTTATTTCATCTATTACGGAAAATGGCATTTTTCAAAGGCATATCACTAAAAGAACATAACAATATTCAATAAGCATCTGCAATATATTCAAATTCTATATTATTTGTAACAGATAACAGAATATCAAATCATCTAACTCATGATGAAAATGAAGATGTAGATATGTTGGCAGCAGATGAGTTTGGTAGTGGAAAACTATACAATGAAGGTAATTTTTATATATTACTATCCCTAACCTTTGCTTTGTTTAAACAAATTACTTTGTTTCTAACGTATTTAAAAAAAAAAAATTTAGACTATTGGGATATAGGAGATCCAATTTATGAATGTCAATACTGCGACACTTACTTTTGGTATGCGAAAAGAATTGATAAGAAGTGTAAAAAAAAAAGGACCTGTTTTCACTTTGTGTTGTGGTCATGGAAAGATAAAGCTTCCCAATCCAAAGGATCCTCCTACTGTGTTGAAGGAATTATTATTTGGATCAGGTAAATTAATTTATTTAATACAAATATAAATACACGTCAATAATTTTGTTTATCAACTTTACATTTCTATAATTTATTGTAGGTGAAAAAAGTAACCATTTCAGAGAGAATATCCGAACTTATAATTCCATGTTTTCTTTTACATCAATGGGAGGAAAAATTGATGCATCTGTCAATCAAATAAAGGGGCCAAGAACTTTCAGATTATCTGGACAGAATTATCATAAAATTGGAAGCTTATTGCCTAATGAGGGATCTACTCCAAAATTTGCACAATTATATATTTATGATACAGAAAATGAGGTAACAAATAGAATGAATGTTATCAGGTGTGTACTTATTTTATTAATGTATTATATAAGATTAATTATAACTGTAGTAATTAATCACTATTATCAACATATTACTATTCACTTTGTAGTAGCGGTGAAAGCAACAATCAAATCCATGCTCAAATTGTCACCGAACTGAAGGAAATGCTTGATAAACATAATGTTCTTGCAAAGAGTTTTCGTATGGTTAGAGATAGATTTCAAGCTGAACAAAGTACAAATGTTAAACTAAGACTTATCGGAAGAAGAAGATCAGATGGAAGAAGATATAACTTGCCATCAGTTTCAGAGGTAGCAACTTTGGTTGTTGGTGATTTTGAACCAACAAATACTGATAGAGATATAATAATCAAAAGTCAAAATGGACAACTTCAGAGAATAAAGAGCTTAATGCAGCATATTTAGGTTTGCAATATCCATTACTATTACCTTATGGGGAAGATGGTTATAGAGAAGATATTCCTTTAAATAGAATTGATGAATCAAGTGAGGGAAGAAAACATGTTAGTTCTTGCGAATATTTTGCATATAAAATTCAAGAAAGGAAGAATGAAGTACCTACAATTGTTTCTGCTAAAAGATTATTTCAACAATTCTTGGTTGATGGATATACAATGATTGAATCTTCTCGCTTATTGTTTTAGACTAAATCAAAGAATTTGGAGAACACATTTATATAAAGGATTACAAGAAGCAGTTTTGCATGGAGACACAGAACCATCTTCTCAAGGACAAAGAATTATATTGTCTTCTACTTTCACTGGTGGAACACGTTACATGTTGCAAAATTATCAAGATGCAATGGCAATATGTAAATGGGTTGGATATCCTGATTTATTCATTACATTTACATGCAATCCGAAATGGCCTGAAATTAATAGATTTGTGCATAGTAGAGGATTGCATCCAGAAGATCGGCCAGACATTATAACAAGAGTCTTTAAAATCAAATTGGATCATTTGATAAAAGATTTAAGAGACAATAAAGTTTTTGGAGAAGTAAAAGCGGGTATGAACTTTATTTTTCTTTATTTTATTATATTACATTTTAAAGTTAATATAATTTGTTTTATTTAAATAAAATCATAAATTACAAATAATATTTTGTTTTTCTCTTCATATAGTGATTTACACTATTGAATTTCAAAAGTGTGGATTGCCTCATGCACATATCTTACTTTTTCTCCATGATAAATTTCCAAATGTTGGAGACATTGCTACGATTATTTCAGCTGAATTGCCTGATAAATTACTTGATTCGGATTATTATGTGGCTGTTACAAACTTCATGATGCATGGGCCATGTGGTTCAATAAGAAAATCATCCCCTTGCATGCAAAAAAGCAAATGTACAAAGCACTTTCCAAAAAGATTTTTACCATCTACCTCACTTGATGAAGAAGGATATCCTTTATATCGAAGAAGAGATGATGGTAGATCTACACAGAGATCAGGAATTTATTTAGATAATCGATATGTTGTACCACATAATAATTTTTTGCTAATGAAATATGGGGCACATATTAATGTTGAATGGTGCAATCAATCAAGATCGATTAAATACTTATTTAAGTATGTTAATAAAGGTCATGATCGAGTCACATCAGCTTTTTGTGATAGCGTTAATTCTTCAGATTCAAAGGTTGTGGATGAAATAAAAATGTATTGTGATTGTCGCTATATATCATCCTGTGAAGCAGCTTGGAGAATTTTCAAATTCCCAATCCACCATAGAGAACCTTCTGTAGAAAGGTTATCTTTTCATCTACCAGACAATCAAAATGTCATATTTTCAGATGATGATCCAATTGATGTTTTATCAATAAACCAACAGTGAAGGAATCAATGTTTTTAAGATGGTTGGAAGCTAATAAGGAATTTCCTGAAGCAAGACATCTAACGTATGCAGAATTTCCTTTAAATTTTGTTTGGAAGCAACAATCTAAGAGATGGGAAAAAAGGAAAACTTCAGCATTTTCTATTGGAAGAATTTTCTTTGTTCCACCGGGATCTGGTGAGCAATATTACCTTAGATTGCTATTGAATGTTGTTAAAGGTCCAACTTCTTATGAGGAGAGTAGAAGAATAAATGATATTGATCATGATTTAGAGATGCATGTTATGCTCTAGGATTATTAGATGATGACAAAGAATATGTTGATGCTATAGTAGAAGCAAGTCAATGGGGAATGCCATCATATCTATGACAATTATTTGCTATGCTACTTATATCTAATTCAATATCCCGTCCGGAGATAGTGTGGCAATCAACTTGGCACTTACTATCAGAAGATATCATTTTTGAAGAAAGAAGAATATTAGATAACCCTATTTAATAATGTTTACACTTGACACTAATCATATATAATCTTTTTATTTTCTTTTTCTTATTATTTTATTATTATTTTACTTTTAATAATTTTTAATAATTAGTAAATTAGAATTAGATTATTTTATTAAATTAGTATATGTTTATATGTTTTTTCAGAAGTTTATCTATCAGAAGCAGATTTGAAGAATCATTGCTTGCAAAAGATTGAAACCTTTTTAAAAGGGTGTGGAAGGAGTTTTCAAGATTTTTCAACAATGCCATTACCTGTCTATAATGAGGATGAGGTCGATTATAGCAACAGATTAATTCGAGATGAAATGCGTTACAATAAAGGTGCTTTAACTGAGGAACATCAAGAATTGCTACAAAATTTAACTGATGAACAGAAAGGAATTTACAAAAAGATTATGTCAGCAGTTATTACAAATAGTGGTGGATTTTTCTTTCTATACGGCTTTGGAGGTACAGGAAAAACTTTTATTTGGAGGACACTATCAGCAGCTATACGATCTAAAGGAGATATTGTTTTGACAGTAGCTTCTAGCGGGATTGTATCTCTATTGTTGCCTTGTGGTAGAACATCACATTCAAGATTTGTTATCCCTCTGAATATAAATGAAGATTCAACATGTAATATAAAGCAAGGTACTCCTTTAGCAAATTTGATAGTCAAGGCAAAGTTGATTATTTGGGATGAGGCTCCTATGATGCATAAATATTGTTTTGAAGCTTTGGATAAAACTTTAAGGGGTCGTTTGGTTTGAATATGAGTTATGATGGGATAAGTTATGTTGGGATAAGTTATGTTGGGATTAGTTATGATGGGATAAGTTGTCCTGGGATTATTTCTTATTGAGTGTTTGGTTTGTTATATTCAAAATAATATATATTGATAAATTTTAAGAACAAGTTGTTTGTTTACAAAATTACCCTTCACTTTATTTAAACTTTTTAAATTTTTCTTTGTGAGCTTTAGTTATTCATTTTTTAAAATAAAACTTTTATTTTTTTTAACTTAAATATTTTTGTTTATGTATTCCCATGATAAGTACCATGTGTATTTAAAAATATAACTTTTTTCTTATTTAGCTTAAAAATAGAACTTTCCTCTTAAGTTTATTAAAGAGAAGAAAATTTATGAGAAATCAAAATAAAATAAACATAAGAATTAGTCAAATAAATTCATAAATAAAAATTATATTTATATAGTATAATTTTTTAATAGAAAAATATGTATAATTATCATAAAAATAAGGAGTAGTAAATATTATTATACATGGTATTAAAAAAAATGTAAATATACATAAATGTAAAAAATGATATATAAAAAGGATTTAAAGGGACATATTTGTCATTTACCTATTCTATCTCGGGATAAGTTATCCCGGGATTACTATACCACCCATGGGGAGGGATAACTTATCCCGGTACTAATTATTAATCCCGGGATAAGTTATCCCGGACTTGCCAACCAAACAACATAATTTTTTTTTTATCCCATCACTATTTCCTTATCCCATCACTATTATTTCTAATCCCTCACACCAAACGAGCCCTAAGAGATATTATTAGCTATAAAGATGCATGTAAGGCAGAATTACCATTTGGAGGAAAAACAATTGTTCTTAGAGGTGACTTTAGACAAATTTTACCAGTTATTCCAAAGGGTACCAGACAAGATATTGTTAATGCAACTGTAAATTCATCATATTTATGGCCGCAATGTCAACTATTTACTCTAACAAAGAATATGAGGTTACAAAGCAATGCAAACGATACACATTTGGAAGAATTGAGAGATTTTTCTAATTGGATATTGAAAGTTGGGGATGGTAGCATTGGAAGTTCAATTGATGGAATAGACAAAGTTTTAATACCAAATGATCTTCTAATAAATGAGTATACTGATCCTATAGCATCTATTGTGGAAAGTATTTATCCAGATTTCATCACTAATTGCAATGATCTAGAGTACCTTCAACAAAGAGCCATTCTTGCTCCAACTCTTGATATGGTTGAATCGATAAATCAGTATATGATTACTCTTAATCATAATCCTGAGAAATCATATTTAAGTTCTGATAAAATCTGCAGATCTGATCATACTTATTCAGCTTTGGAACATGTACATACCCCTGAATTTTTGAACAATATTAAATGTTCTGGCGTTTCAAATCATTCAATCACTTTAAAAGTTGGGGTTCCAGTGATGTTACTAAGAAATATCGATCAGTCAGCAGGATTATGTAATGGAACTAGATTGATTGTTACTAAACTTGGAAATCAAGTAATTGAGGCAAAGGTTTTATCTGGACAAATGGTTGGCCAGAAGGTGTTTATTCCAAGAATGACTTTAACACCTTCAGATTCTAGAATTCCTTTTAAGTTTCAAAGAAGACAGTTTCCTATAACTGTATCATTTGCTATGACAATCAATAAGAGTCAAGGACAGTCTTTATCTCATATGGGCTTATTTCTGAAGAAGCCAGTGTTTACGCATGGACAGTTATATGTTGCTCTTTCCAGAGTGACAAATAGAAAGGGATTAAAAATACTTACTTACGATGAAGATGGGAAAATAAGTAATGAAGCCACAAAGGTAGTAGATAAAGAAGTATTCCAAAACTTATTTGACATACATTGTAGTTTTAACATTTATATATATACTACAATTTTTGTTGTGTATGTTACAATAACTTTTATATTAACTGTTATATATGTTTTAGGTTACATTAATTATGTAATTTAACTTAGTAAGTTAACATTAAGTAGGTACACATTAATAAAAAAAAAGACAAAGAAAGTCCAAATTACTTTGAAATATGCAATAGTCGATATGTACTAACCTTATTTAGCTAATTATAATCACTGCTATTTCCCATCGATACACTGGCAGAAAAAAATTCTTCACATAATCAACTTCTCCGCCATCTATAATACACTTATTAAAAAGCAAATATGAAAATATATTAGGAATTTTTTTTCAGTTAATGCATTAAGACAGAAATTGTATTATGACCATTGCTCAAAATAGTTGTATATATATAAATTATCATAAACTACACAAATCTATATATTAATACTACTACTAAACATTAATAATAAATACAACTTCATAGTTATCAGATAGTTTTATCCATATTTAAAGTACAGATAGATTATAAGACTTCACACATTTACAATCTTTACTACTTTTTTAACTTTACTCATTTCTCTAAAAAGTAATAGTGACAAGTTCCTATATTTTAAGGTCATTTTAACAAATTATGATTTGAGACAAAGAAAATGATAACTTTTTCTTATAATATATAATAAACTGTCTTGACAATTCACATTAAAAAATTTCAAGTACAATTTACTCCGGCTTGCTAGGAAAACTGTAACTCAGATTATAGATACAAAATCTCTGAATCACCTAACAACATACCAAAATCTTTATCAACATAAGCTTATTATAGCTTTGCAATACCATGCATTTACTACTTTATAATTTAAATTACAGTTAAACTATTAGCCGTATCTGACCATCCCAAATAGATATGAAGGAGACATAACCTCATAAATCTCATTAAAATTAATCCAAAACAAGAACTACTTCATGCTGATATATTCTTCAATTGAAGTTCTCATTATGAAGGATCAATATAAAAAAATGTCAAAAATTTAACTCACCATTTCACAGTACATTGAATTTTTGTCGGAACGATGCTAGATCTGAAAACAACTCCTATCAAATCTTTTATGCCATATATATTAATCTTAACATGCTTGAAGAAAGTCATTTTTATGCTATGTTATCATTTGCATGTTCAAATGTTGAAATTGTAAAATAAACTTTACCATATTTTTGCAGAAGACATTCATAGTAGAAAAGACAATAGAAGATTTACTAAAGAGATGAAAGAAATAGCACTCACAACATTGACAAATCACTCAGAAACTTTGCGAAGATCCACACTCGGAAGAGGTACCTCACCTTCCAAATCTGGAAAATTTTGATCATATTTTGGTCTCCTTCCAGAGAGATCCATTTTGTTTGTTTTTTACGTTTTTCCTTTTTACTTTCCAATTACTTTTGGATTTTGGTGGGTTGTCCAAAAATCTATTTGATTTTACTTTTTTCCAATTCACTTAGATTGACCATATTTTAATAAAACTAATAAATACATATACATACAAGCACACACATTAATGACTTGCAATAAATATATACTGCAGGCACGCGCATCAATATTCCTAAAAAATCGTTTCGTTGTCACATCTTACTTTAATACATTATTAAATTAATAAATTATTTATTACTCATTCCATTTCAACTTAATTTAATTGTTGAGATTATAATAAATGTAATTTATATCACATTTTTAAATATATTAAGTTTTTAGTAATTATTATAATTTATATTAATTTTTATTTAATACGTGTTATTTCTTTCTTCAAAATTTATTGTACATATTTATAGTAAATCAAAAATAATATAATTTTTTAAATATATTTAAGTTGTGCATTATTAAAATTTATAAACTTCTTACAGAACTTTTACTATATCATGGCTTGCTTTCATTCGACTATCCTTATTAAATTGACGCATAATAAATTTTAAATATTCAATCAAAGTTTTATATATTTTTCATATATTTCCAAAAACAAAAAAAAAAATATTTATTTTTATTTTAAATAATACATGTTCCTCATCTCAAATATTTAATTACAATTTTAAAAAAAAATTAAATTATAACTTTAATATTTTATAATATCCGCGCAACACGCGGGTACGTTTACTATATATATAATAGGAGAGGTGATAGCGCCTACGTGTCAACACCACAATTAATCTCTAATTTTAACTTTTAAATTATCAATTAATTAAATAGAATTAATTCAATATTTTAATCAAAGAAAAAAAGTTACTGTTTTAAAAGAACAGTTAAAGTTTATTTACCCCAATTAAAATTGTTAGTTTTTTAAAATTAAAAAAGCGTTTCAGTTTCTTTAAAAGACATGTTATAGTCTTTCATTTTCAGTTTTCAAAAAAAATTATATTATAATATTAATAATAATAATAATAATAATATAATAATAATAATAATCTACTATTTTATTTTAAAATATTATTTTAAATCAATTCTTACATTTAAATGAGATAAAATTTTAAAACAATTTTAAAATTTAACGTAATGTAACTGTAAATTATAATTTTTAAATCTGTTTCTAAAATTAACCAAAAAGCAAAAAAAAAGTAACCAACCAAATTATCAGTTTTGTGGGTAGTTATCAATTTCTTTGTATCAATTATTTGAAGTAACTATTTACCGTTACTCCTTTATAATAATAAAAAGACAATGTAAATTGTTAAATCTATATATATATATATATTATATATATATATAATAGGAAAGGTGATAGCGTCTACGTATCAACACCACAATTAATCTCTAATTTTAACTTTTAAATTATCAATTAATTAAATAGAATTAATTCAATATTTTAATCAAAGAAAAAAAGTTACTGTTTTAAAAGAACAGTTAAAGATTTTTTACCCCAATTAAAATTGTTAGTTTTTTAAAATTAAAAAAACGTTTCAGTTTCTTTAAAAGACATGTTATAGTCTTTCATTTTCAGTTTTCAAAAAAATTATATTATAATATTAATTAAAAAAAAAATCTATATATATATAGGAGAGGTGATAGCGCCTACGTGTCAACACCACAATTAATCTCTAATTTTAACTTTTAAATTATCAATTAAATAAATAAAATTAATTCAATATTTTATATCAAATATTTAAAGTAACTATTTACCGTTACTCCTTCTTTATATAATAAAAAGACAATGTAAATTGTTAAATAATAATAATATACTAATATTATTAATAATAATAATTTATCTATATCTATATATCTATATTTATATTTTTTTTAAATCTATATCTAAAATTAACCAAAAAGAAGAAAAAGTAACGAAATAAATAATTCCATGATCAAATTTTTTTTATATTAAATATTTGAAGTAACTTTTCATCGTTACTCCTTTAAAAAAAAAAAACAAATTTGAAATTTGGATTTGAGTTTATTCTTATTGGTTGAGATAAATTTAAATATTTAAAAATTCTACAACTGAAAGTTACTGAGTTGTATAGTTAGTAACCGCAAACATTTATCTATCTATAAAATATTAAAAGCATAAACAACTTTTTGATTCATCCGAATAGATACTTTTTATCAACCGCTTCAGTAAAAGAATTTCAAATTAAGACAACTACTAATGTCATTTTTATAGTAACTTCTTCAACAAAATTTCAATGGAAAAGCCAAAAAATTAGCTTATCCTATTGCCAAAGTTTTTCACTATATACATCAATCTCAATAACACATATTACAATTATACATGGAATTTGTTGGATTTTTAATAGTGGCTATAAAGCTATGAAGAAGGAGATGCAAGAAAAGGGTTGTAAGAGATTGAGAGTTTATGACCTTTATTCGGTAAATTAGATTTACATTTTGTATTTGAAACTCTTCTAATGGCAATCATGAGGGAACAAACATGGATGGTGATAATGAACTTCTGGATGACTCTGAATTCTACGAGCAATTGTTGGATGTGTTCTTAATTTGAGGCAGTAGATCATGCATTTTCTGGTAAGATTTTCAACCCCCTCCACCCTCTTAACATGAGTTTTGCCTGCATGCTATCTTCACATGACATGAGTGTCAAATCTATTGTTTTCATTGCATGTATGCAGCATGCAAAAGTTTCTAAAGATTACAGTTATAGATGAGCTTTTCTAATAATAGTATTAGTATGATTACAATTCCTCTTTTTGGCTGAGAATGCACATAAAATAAGTCCATTCAAAAAGTCACTTACTCGATCATTTTGTAAAGATGAACAGAAAAAACACATATATGAACATATTAAATATTGAGATAAATATACCAATGTTATTTTTAATGTGTATAAAGAAAAACATAAATGTAGGGATAATCAGAAGCAAGACTTTTTTATGAATTTGGAGATTAACTTCTGAATTTAGGTTATTGAGAATTTTAAAATTTGCTAATGAAATAACTTGATTGTTGAATTTATGAAATATCTTAAACTATTTGAAATTTTGATATAAATGATATATTAAAGTTTACTAATATTTTTTTTTGACATAAAGCTATAGCTACTAATTATCATGTAGTCCATGTGATAAGTTATACATCTTAATACATAATTTACATAAAACTTTCTTTTCTTAGTGAAATAAAGGCATAATATTTTATTTTTTTGAATAGGAGATAAGGAGTATTATTTAATTAAAATTACAAAAGCTCTATGTGGATTATGACCGATATAAGTTTTCTTGGGCCTTTTTTTTTTTTCTTCTATTGTTAGTTTGTTTAAAATGGGTAGGAGTTGTTATAGATGTCTACAACTTACAATAGGTTCAGAAAATCATTTCATTTTGGCAATGAAAGAGAATAGTAACACATAAAAATACATATTTTTGAAAAAATTCTAACAATAAAAAATATTTGCATTTAATTTTTTTTTTAAAAAAACATTTGAAAATTTGAATTCTTGGAGATAAGTATAACATTGGAAGATATCAATGAAGATAAAGGCGATAACTCCAAAGTAATTTTGCACTTCTACACTGATTAATTTTGAATATTAATTAAATTAGTAGCAATTGAACAATTTTTCTTAGTATTTCTATTAGAACAATTTTATTGGTTACATATGTTGAGCATTCTGATAGTTATTTAGTATGACTATATATATCAATTAAATATTAATTTTGGCTTTTTTAATTATTTGTTCTATTTTATATTTTATTATATTTATTTGATGGCTGCATTTTACACGTTGTGTTCGATTTGTGACAAAAGTTCACATGATTACGTAAATAAGAAATTAATTAAAGGAATTGAAAGATACTAAATATCAAATTTCTACAATTACTTGAACTTTTTACATTTTTTTTTAACTCAAATTTTAATAGTTGTTAACTACGTGAGATTTGTGTATGCATTAAATATATATTGATTAATAAATATAGTAAACTGTTAGTTTGTGTTGATGTTTTTAAAAAAATTAATGATTTTAAGTTTGTTTATTTGTTTTTGCAGGCTTTGTGTATGAATTCGCTGGATTTTAATTTTAATTGTTTAGATATTTTTAAAGTTGTTATTACTACATATTTAAAGTGTAGCATTTGTTTGATAATAATAATGATATCTTATAAAATTATTGATAAAGTTATAACTACACATATTTAAAATTTAACATTTGTTTGGTAACAATGATATCCAAGTGATTATAATTTTTTTGTTGTATGCTTAGCATTATGATAGGACTTTTCTTAGTTATATTTTGTTTTAATCTAACTATTAATTTTTTTTATATTTTTATTATTCGGATAATAGGGATAGACAGATAATCTTTATTATTCTAAATAATATTTTTTAAAAATCTTTTATTTATAATAGGAGAAGTGAAATAATCTATCTATATATGGTAACTATATATAATAAATCTAATTTAAAAAAAATTGTAAACACTAAAATAAGATGCAATTTTGAATAAATAAATAAATAAATAAAAATATAAATATAACATAACTACTTCTAAGGTCTCCCTTTTTGAATTTATTTTTAAAAATGATAGTTATCCAAATTAATATCCAAACGTATAAGTTTTTGAAATTTGAATAATTAATTTAAAATTTAAATTTTAAAATATAAGAAACTAATCTTACTTTTCTTATCCCTAGAAAAAAAACTAACCGTATAACACAATATTTTATATCTATATATAATCTATCTATATATAATATGAGAAGTAAAAAGTGCCACATATCAGCACCACAAAATTTCTCCATTCTTAAAAAATTAAAATCTAAAAATAATTAAATCTGTATTAGTTAGTAATTTTCAATTTAAATTTAAAATTTCATCAATTATATGCTAAACGAATTCTTTTTAAAATTGGAAAGTTACCATAGTTAATGTAAATCTTCCATATTCTTTTCATTTTTTTTAAAAAGTAACTGATTTTATATATGGCTACTATTTATTTTTTTGGACTCATATTTTTATTCTAATTAGAATATTTATTTTATTCCATGTATTTATGAGTAAGTGGGGTAATGGGGGTAAGTATCGTCTATTTAGTTTTCTTTAACTTATTTTTTTTTTCTTTTTTTTATTACTGAATAGTATATTTGTGAATAAGTGGGGGTAATGGGGTCATACCGTGTATTTTACTTTTCTTTAACTTCTTATTTTTTCTTGTAATTATATTATATAAGTAAATAAATAAATTACAATTTAAAAAACAAAACAGTTATTTTGAAATTGTTTTAAAATTAACATGGAAACAGGTTTAAAATTTATCTATTTATAATTTAAAACATTTAAAAACATTTTTTCCTTATTTGTAACAACTAAATACAAGTTCTTATTTCCTTTTTCACTCTATTTTTAAATTTTTAAATATTGTACTTATCCAATATTTATTAAATATTGAATGTTTTTACCCTTTTAATGTTTATATAACACACATTGAATATTTATACTGACAATTTTTCTTAATATTTAAATGGTATATAAAAACTGAAGTTGAATGACTAAAACTAAAATAAGGTTGAATTAAACTGCCAAAATGAATGATAGGTGCAATTTAAAAGGGTTGCATATGTGTTTTGCCCATAATGGATTTTGAGTTATATTTTTCTTTTAGACAAAAAATAAATAAATAGTGAAAGTACGGTAGAAATGATTACTAGTTTGTGATAATACATCTATAATTTTATATTAAAAACTAATATTTTTATTCTTTTAAAATGGAAGCTTGTGGATAAGATCATTTCCAGGATAACAATGTCTGGCTTCAAGTGGTAAATGCAGTTTTTTTCTAACGAAAAAAGGCCTAAAATATCCTCAAACTATTAGAAATGATACAAAATTACCCTACATCCATCTATTGGCTCCCAAAATATCTTTGACATTCACCTTTGAGCTCCCAAATATCCTTCCATCCACTTTTGGGTCCAATATTGACCACTTTTATAGTGAATTATCATTTAAATACGTGGCTATCATCTATTTGTTACAATTTAATTACTTAAATTAATTTACAAACTTACTCATTATTAATTATACCCGACCCAAATTGACTACACTCAACTCAAGTTAACTACACCAACCCCAAATTACATTTACCCTACCGATTAAAACAAATATACTCTTCATTCCCAACATTTCACTCATGATTTTTTATAGTGATACATGAGTGTATGTAGGTAGTGTTTTTCGAGATTGTAAGCAAATATATTGGGGAAGTAAGGTTGGAAGAGGAAGTGAAATGTTGGGAATGAAGGGTGTATTTATTTTAATCGGTGGGGTAAATGTAATTTGGGGCGGATGTAATTAATTAATTTGGATCAGGTATAATTAATAATGGGTGCGTTTATAAATTAATTTAAGTAATTAAATTGTATCCAATAGATGATCACCATGTATTTTAAAAAATTATTTAAATGATAACCCGTTATAAAAGTGATCAATATTGGATTCAAAGATGGATGACATGGATATTTGTGAGCCAATAGGTATATGACAAAAGTATTTGGGAGGCAATAGGTGGATGTAGGGTAGTTTTCCTTCTTTCTAAATATATAATTTCTGGGGTTGTGTTTTGATATTGCCTCAAAGTATCCTTAAAGAGGTTGACAGAAAGTGTAGATAATACTTATAGGGTGCAACAGAAGAGCATGAGATAGTTAGTTACCTTTATCAAAAAAAAAAGAGCATGAGATAGTCAGTCATCCAAAAAAAAGGTAGGGGGTTTGAATGTTAAAAATTATAGAATCTGAAGCAGACCTTCAGTTGGGAAGCTATTATGGCAAGTGATTGTGAAAAAGGATGCCCTATGGGTCCATGAATTATATATGAGGATATAATATTGGAGGAAAATACATTCCTTCAAAGATAGAAAGAATAAATCTAAGGTAGGTACATAACAAGTCTAATAGACTCGCCCCCAATGAGCGATCATATAAAGTTAATAGGAGAACAGAGATGGTTGGGTTGGATTTACACTGATTGCAGGGAAGATGAGACGAGTATTAAAGGAAGAGATGCAATGAGTTCAACAACAAGAAGATGATATTGGCAGCAATATGGGGGGGGGGGGGGGGGAGGGCTAGGAACTGGAAACATTTTAGAGGAATCTATATGAAGTTGTAATACAAATAAGGAGAGCACATAGTTATAGAGATTTCACTGAGAACAAATCTGCTTTATTTATCATCAGACTTCACTTCCTGACACTACTCTTGGAAGATCAAAGGAGTTGAGTGCCCTTGGAAGACTCGACATACCTGCATCTCAAACTACATATCTCACCCTAATACAAATTTTACAAGATGGTATTGAAAAAGTTATCCTTCGCTCAAGCATATTCAGCAAAGGATATGATTAAGTCACAGGAGGAAGAGCATTGGTGAAGCTCAACCCCCAAATAAAGAGGGCAATTGGAACACAAGAGTGCTTCTTATTCACACAAGAATTCATGGTTTTAATTGTGTTATCAGGAGTTTGAAGTTATTGTCACACACCTACCCCATTCTTGGGGCTGCCTAAACAGCTAAGGCAAAGCACATGGAAGCCTCAATCGGATCCTCTCTTCTTTTTCCACATGTTTAGTAACACAGTAACTCCCTCCTCCAAAGTTGCTTTCTTATTCACTGCATAATTCCACAGCTCTGAGATGATGTATCTTCCACTCGGGTTGTAATCGTTTACCTCCATCAAAGCTGCTGTCACAGCTTTGCAAACTTCTTCACCATAATTTTTCTTCAAGTCTTTCAGCTTTTCATCTTCATCGTCTATCACGTTCTGAAAGGAGTAACACCAGCACTTACATAATTGATGCTACCTCTATGCAAATACAAGTAAACCAAAGAAAAACAAACCTACATACATAACCAGCTTTTTCAACATATCCAACACTAAGACCAAACCAACAGATCCCAGCATTCACAGTAAAATAAATCTACCATCATTGCACAGAGGAAAAACAAAACAAAAAGGGACTAAAACCACACTCATCAAAGCTAATTGTTAATTACATTTACAGGAGGATTCTCCTGCTCAGCTTCAATTTTTCATTTCTCAAATGTAACTAAGGTGAAGTTGATATTTCATTTATAGCTATAATTTCTAACCAGAAAATAGAAAAATATGCTACTAAACTTATCTGCAAATTCAAATAACAAACAAAAGGAAACTAACTCCTAAATTCAAGCCACACAGGACTCTAATTATATAGTTCAAAATTCCTAAAAGTTAGCTACTCATAAACTAAATTTCTACAACAGAAATCTTTATAGAAAATGTAGCCAGCTGTTTTATTTCTGCAATATCCTGAGAGACATATTTTCAACAAAATTTCATTGATTCTCTAGGACCTTCGATAGTTTTTAGACCAAGAATTAAATGTATTAGGAGCATGTGATATACTAGGACCTGTTTTTCCCCTTTGTAGTCCGAAAATAAGATGTATTATAGAACAACAAAAAATGATTGAAATTCATGTGTTGTACGAACAAGAGACTTGCAAATTCTCATCGCCTGAGCAATGAGATGGTATAATAGTATTAAATAAGTTATCCCTGCCAGTAAAAATTCCTAAACATGTAAACATATTGAAAATATATCCCACGACAACAGTAAATCCAACTAATACAAACTTAATAAACACCCTATCAACCTACATGACATCTTTGTAGTAGAAAACTAGAAATTAAAAAAAAAAATTGAAAGTCAAAGTGCTGTTGTTTCCATCCTGTTTTTATATCGAACTTGAAAAATATAGAATCCATTATCCTTGTTAAAAAGACAGAAAAAAAAACTATAGATTCCACTGTGAATGAAAAGCATACCTCAGGTTTCCCGTTAACCATAACGACTTTAATGGGATGCCATCCAGGGTCTCTAAGGTATTCCTCCCACAGTGAGCATAACTCTGTAGCTCTTTCATCTGCTTCTGACTCATTATAGCTCCTCTTCATTGCTTCATGGAATGGTCTGTTGTCAAGCTCCCCCATCCTCTTAACACCAATTGGACCAACTCTTGGCAGTTCCTTCAAACCCTATAAGAGCAATTCAGTTACTCCATTACCCAAAGCCACACAAAACACCCCCACAAAAGAGACGAGGACATGAATTTAATGGAAAACAAGAAAAGATAACAAAGTAGTATTATCTTCTTGTAGAAACCTAAATAATGGCATCCTAGATAAACAATTTCAATGCTAAAAACGATTGGGAAACCATGGTCAATCAGAAAGACATGAATGTATAAAAGTAAATGTAACCAACCATCAAGCCATAGTATAAAACCAGACGTTCAGTAGAAACTAAACTCTAAAAACAATATGTTAAATAGCCACCTCAAGCAGAAACTTATTGAACAATTATTACCAATAGGCTATGACAAAACTTAGTATACAATTAAATTACTTCACTTACATTAACCAATTCTTTGCGAGCGTCTTGCAGCTCATCATTACTGTTTCTTTCCTTCACTATCAGAGTTTGATTTAATGATTCCAAACCATCGTATTCTTCTTCCTTCTCTCTTAAACTTTTAAGGAGTGTGTCCACCTTTTTCAAAACTTCCTGATCACCTTCATCTTCAATATGTTTCATCACGTTCAGTGACCCTCTCAACTGCTCAATTTCCAGCTCTACCGCTTGTTTCGCATCGAGTTGTTTTTCCAGCTGAATTATTCTCTTATGGAGATCTTCCTTTTGCCTCTGCAATCAGCAAGATGACCCCTAAGTGATTAGTTATTTGTTATATGAACTAGACATAAGAGACGAAGAGAGTTACAGTACTAAGAGCAAAACGAGAAATACACGCACCTTCTGCTCTTCAGCCAATTTCAGTACTTTTTCGTCAACCTTCCTTTGCTCTTCAGCCGCGGCACTAAGTGAGGTATTTAAAGTAGCATTCTGGAGTAACAATGATAGGTGTTCAAGTTAACCATCTTCGAAATGGACAAAAGCAGTAAATGTTCTTCCTAGTTTCATGAAAGGATTCAAACATCCACCCAACGAAACTACTTTTAGAAAAAAAACGTTGATGCACATAACTTACGTATAAAATGAAAGTAAACCTGGAAGTGGATTCAACAAATCATATATAATGGATCAACCACTGTCTATGAGCGCACATCAAGTGATCTAAGGGTTTAATTTGTATAATTACTAAAACATCTATGAGTAAGTTTAGTTTTATTATTATTAAAAACACTCACTCTTGTGTTTTATGGTGTGCATTGGAAGTAGTGAGCTTTCATTACAAGAAAATAATGAAAAGCCCAAAAATATACAAAAGATATCAAAAGAGAGTTTTTGACTATTGAAGATAATGTTTTTGAAGTCAGCGATACATGATGAATAGTCAAGGAAGAGAAGACGACAATTAGAGATTGGAGCGACAATTTCAATCAAGATACACATGACTCAATTTCATCAGAGAGTAACGCGTTCATGTTAACAATCTTCGAAATTGAAAATTGTAGCAGATGCTATTCCTTATTTCTTGAAAGGATTCCAACATACATCCAAAGAAACTACTTTCAGAAAACTACTTTGATGCCTCCAACACAAGTATAAAATGAAAGTAAGCCAGAAAGTGGAGTCATAAATGGTACATAATGATCAACCACTGTTTGATGAGTGCACATCAAGTTATCAAGGGGGTTTAATTTGGTTATATCTATTTTTTATTTTTTTTATGACAACGGAAACTCACAAACGCTACCCTTTGGGTGCGCACAGGGTAAACCCCCCCGCTCCTATGCAATAGCTCGCAAACCACATAGGAGAGGTAACCCACACTAGACAAGCCCGGTGCGACGAGCTCGACCCAGAAGGCAAGCCCCTTGCTTTCACTGGCAAGGGGTTTCGAACTTGAGACCTCCAACATGGAGTCCCAAGCCCAAACCCATTCGGTTATATCTATGTATAATATTAAAACATTTATGAGTAAGTTTACTGTTATTATTATTATAATTAGAAACTCACTCTTGTGTTTTATAATGTGCATTGCAAGTTGTGAGCTAACTTAGAAGAAAATTATGAAAAAGCCCAAAAATGTAGATATGAAAGGAGAGAGTTTGATTATTAAAGGTGAGATTTTGAAGTTAAAAGGCGATATATAATGAAGATGATGGTGATTAGAGATTGGAACAACAATTTCTATCAGGAATCACAAGGAGAGTAATGTGTTCAGGTTAATGATCTTCGAAATGGATAAAAGTAGCAGATGATATTCCTTATTTCAAGAAAGGTTTCAAACATCCACCCAATGAAACTACTTTTAGAAAACTTCTTTAATGCACATGATAAGTACAACACGAAAGTAAACCTGAAAGTGGGGTCATAAAATGGTATATAATAGATCAGCCATTGTCTAATGAGTGCACATCAAGTGATCAAGGGGGTTTAATTCGGATATATTTATATAATAATTAAAACATTTATGAGTAAGTTAACTGTTATTACTATTAGAAAACTCACGCTTGTGTTTAATGATGTGCATTGCAAGTTGTGATCTCAACGTTAGAAGAAAATGATGAAAAAACCCATATCAAAGGAGAGTGCTTGATTATTAAAGATGATGTTTTTCATAGTCAAAAAGCGATACATAATAAAAATTCAAGAGATGATGGCAATTAGCAATCAGAGCAACAATTTCCATCAAGAAACACAGTCAACTTCAACAGAGAATAACTCTCAATACATAAGAAATATGATCACACTTTTGGAAGGGAAATGGTCTGAGTCTAATTCCCAACGGTTTATACCGTTCGTCATTCAGAGTCTCCTACAAAAGTTATGACCTTAACACTACAAGATTATGAGCTTAATCATTCGATAGCCTAATCAACTCTCAGATACTAGCTGTGAACCCTAGGTTTGATGGCAACCCTAGTACATAAGTCTCAGACCCTTCACAAGATCACATGCTAAGGAGTTAATAAACTTACAAGCTTATGCAATGAAGATAGATGCCCCGGAAGAGCCTTGGTGGAACCCTTGGAGGAGCCTTGGTAGAATCCTATGACGATGTACGTTTTGCAATTTTATAGAAGATGAGGGAGCTTAAGTACCCAGGGATGGAACCACCAAAAAGGACCAAACCTGAGTTAAAAGGCTGCAGCAACTGTGCAGAATACAGTTATCAGCAACATCGATCGGAATCACGAAGGAGCCAGCAACTTCCACGATAGGAGTGTTTTCAAAGGCACACTTAAGCCCTGAAGCGAGGCTCAAAATATGTTGAGCGCTTCGCCTCGCTTAATGTGTGCTTATGTGTTGTCATCAAGGCTCTAAGACATTTTTCCTTGCCAATGAGTGTTTTCTGATGAGGCTTACACTAAATAATTGATATTTTACTTTCTCATAAATAAATAAAAATCAAATTCGTTCTCCATATATTTGTTATTTGTGCTTATAATTATTAGTCTTGGACTCCAAGATATATATTTGTATTTTTTTCTCCATTTGCGCCTTTCTTCGTGAGATCGCACGTTCAAATCCCAATGGAGGCAAAAATACTAGGTGATTTCTTCGCATCTAGCCAAGCTTTAGTGCACAAAGTTACCCGGTACCCATGCTAGTGAGAGATAGCAGGTACCCCCGTGGAATTAGTCGCGCGCAAGCTAACCCGGACACCACGGTTATCAAAAAAGTAATACACCCTAGATCTTATGAATTTTTTAAAAGTGTGCAAGTTTGTTTTTATTGCTATTTGTTAATTTATTTCTTGATTTTAGTTATAAGTTTAGATTTAATTATTTAAATCACCTAAAATTATATTTTTTTTAATTTTCCCTTAATAACTAGAAAATCTTTAGTCTCTATAGTTTAGTTAATTAATTTCAAGTCCTCAACGGAACAATACTCTAATCATATTTTATTAATTGAGCAAAACTACGTATACTTGTGTGTGCATACTCTACTCAGACTTCATTACTTGAGCGACCACATATCCTTGTTTGTGCATTTTGGAGCAACACTACCCGCCTGGTGTTTCAGAGCATTAGAAACGGTAAAGAACTAGATGAAGAAGAAGATAAAGAACAAAAGAGAGGAAATAAACTGATCGAGTTAGAATCTGACTAAAGACAGAGGCTCCGTCATAGAAACATTGGCAAAAGAAGAGGCTGGAAACACAAAACTGGAATGTTCAAACAACTTTCATAACTACATGCAGTAGTTCTCATACCATGCTTTTATCATAGACTAGACTAAGTCATCAGAACATCAGCAAACATTGTGAGCCACTACAGAAAATTTAACCCTTATGCAAGGATAAGCATCCTGCTGCTAGCAGACCCTCAATTTTGCATGTAACAAATAACAAAGAAGATGGTACAATTTCAGATTCAGACATGTAACAGCCAAGGAGGAAAAGTTATACCTGTTCAAGATCCTCAGACAGTTTCTTCCTATCACTTTCATTTTTCGCCTCACGTTTCTCCAGTTCTCTACCTCGTAGCTCAAGCTCTTTCTTTTGAGATTCCAATTGCAATTTTAACTTTTCATGATCATTAAATATCTTCTGGAAATGATCACGTGCGCTTGACTGGATTTTTCTTATCTCTGCTCATAAAACAAATGCAAGGACATGAAGCATTATAGATAACAAGAGTTTGTAATAGCATATACGGACTCCTAACCTTCATTGTACGCTTGATGCAGTTTATCTTTCTCTTCAACCAATTGTTTCAAAGACTGTGAAGTCTCCTTAAATTTGTCTGCCATCTCCTTTAGGTGTAACTTCTTGACTTCAATAACATTTGTCAAATTAGAAACGAGCTTGTTCGTCTTCCGAGCTTCTTCTTCCATGATATCAGAAATGGTTCTAAGGTCTCCAACCTTGCGGAGATTTTCACCAATGATATTAATAGCTTTATAGTCATCGGCACGAGCAATCCAAGCATACAGATCAGAGTTTTTACAATGGTTGACTTTCCAGTCCTTCTTGCCATGATGGTCAGCCTCATAAGCCTTCTCATATGCCATTGCATTACCAAATCCGGACCAGTCTTTGTTGAATTCAACAAGAGCAGTACCAGAATGGCCTTGGTAATTCCACAGAGGACGTACCCGTGTAGGGTTGAAACCTCTCCTTGTCAATTGATCCCTCAGCTTAGAACCACTTTCTCCCACATTGCGTCCATCCTTGAATTCAGTGGGAATGTTCACAACAATCCCAATCCAAGGCCAGACAAACATCTCATCACGGTCATGATCCGCAAGAGGGTCAGTTTGAGAATCTGGCTCGGTATCAGGTTTAGATGAATCAGCAGCACCTGCAGCATCAGTTTCCAAGTACTTAGCCAACCCAAGATGATTCGCCTTTTCTCTTGCAGTTCTCTTATTAGAGCTACAGCTTCCCACCCCACTTGCATGCTGTACGAGTTCCTTGTACAAAAAGTCACGCTTTCTTTTCTTTGGACAATAGGGGCAAGTGTATGCCACATCTGATATCTTAAGAGAATGACTTCCGCTCTTCAAATCTTCATAAGATTTTTCTCCATATTCTTCGATCTCTGATTCACTTATATCAGTGTCTTCCCCGGAGCTATGATCCATAGAACTCCCCTTCTTGCAAGATTTGAGTGTACAAGAATGACACCTGGATAATAAAAACAAATAACCTCATCAATTGTAGGTGAAAGTCAGCATCTTAAAGTATACCAGCTCAGGGGTATTTGAACCACACATTAGTTCAGCTTACTTAACCCTTCAAACCCGGCCCCTGTCAAAGGAGATACAGAGAGGCTAGAGGCATGAATAGTAGTTGACAAATGAAGCATGTAGAAGCAAAATGTTATATGGAAATTTCTCACATGAAGTGTCAGCTATCAAAGGTTTTGATATTCCCATTAAAAGAAATGTTTATTAAATTTTGATACACTTAGTTTCATTTACAACAATTCATGGAAGAATGAACCAATCAAAAGACTATAACAAGAACTCTTGACAGTCAATAAGCACCAATTTCTTGGAAGGAGAAGAAAATGTAGAACTCATCCCAGTAAGATTTACCTTACATGATAAAGTTCATCCCCTGCCCTCAAGTTCAGAAACATAATTATGTGCAAATAAAGTAAGATATACAGCCATTTTTTACCTTACAAATACAAACCACTTGCACAATGAAAAGAACTAATATTACTTTGAAGTTCTCCCCAATAGCTACCCATACAAAGACCTAGAAATCAACACTAGTATAGGCAGTTTTTGACAGATATTATACATGCACAATAAAAGGAAGCAGGTTTACTTTGAAGGTTCTCCACAATACACCCATACAAAGACCTAGAAATCAACAGTAAAAAATTCGCAGTTTTTGCCAGCAATGGAATACTAGACAACAGGATTACAGATATTAATATAGGGTATTTTGTGCTTCCTGTTTTACCTTTTTCACCACAACATTCTTTGTTCACGATCAAAAACTTGCAAGTTGAAGGAGAATAATCAGGATGATAATGCATGGAGGTCAATCGCAATAATTACACCCTAACCGGACTCAAAAAATAAGTGATTATCCGGAAATAGCTTCCATACATGTCCAATTTTAGCTTCAAACTCATAAATGAAGACATTTTGATAATAACCTAAACCATATGGAAGCTACATTTTACTAAAATAAAATACAGAGCTACTTGAATTGTTCATTTCCTTGGCTTTCTTCAGATTTTTGAGCAGCCAAACAACTAATCAACCAAAAAAAAGAGGCCCAAACAGCAATCAAATGTATACAGAGACATGCATCCAAGGAAGACATAGCAGAGTCAAAAATTACAAATTAAAACTTTGTTAAACAACACAAAACAAGCAGAGAGGTAAAGAATTGTAAATCAGTCTCAGATCTACTTGCCTGGATTTTCCAGAAGGAGCTTCAAGCGGCAAAAGAAGGCATTTGGCAGAAGATTCTCTTGAAGAGTGAATAGGGTTTTCTGGTAGGTAGTGAGCGAGCTCAGTAAATTGGGTTTTGCTGAGCACAGACAAAGACACAGATTTGTAGTCACTTAGTTCCAATTTATATGAGAAAAGAAAAACAATAAATTTATATATTTAATTTAATATAATAATATAAGTTTAAAATGTCTATTTTATACTCATTAAAATAATTTATAACCACACAATATTAATGAGGAAAAAATGTTTTTTGGAAAATAAGTGTTTAACAAATCAGTAAAACTGTTTTTAAATAGAAGCACAAACAGTTTTTATGTTGGTGGGAAGAAGCTAAAAATTCAGAAAATTATTTTTTTCAAGACTAAAATATTTCTTCTATATATACATATTATCAAAATATCTCTTATTAATTAATTAGCATATCCCATAAGTTTGGTTAAGTTTCATTTATGAATTTATTTTTATTTTTTATATAATAGATTTTTATTTTATTTTATGTCTATACATTATTATTTTATATATTATTTTATAGAACTAGAAAAAAAGATAACAACAATATTTTAGCAAGCTAGAAAAAAATAACAATTAAAGTTTCCAACCCTAAAAAGTATAACATTGATAAAAAAAAAATTGAATATGCATATTTTAATTAAATAAAAATAAAATTTAACTAAATTTTATTTAAAATAGTTTCTCTTTATAAAATAATCTTAATATTAAAAGTACATTGATACTTACCATTTTTCGTAATTTGATTCTCAAAAGCACTTTTTAGAATGATTAGTCCAGCTATTATTTGGCATTGCTGCTAAAAACTGCTTATTTATAGAAAAGTTTTTTTTTTAAATACCTTTTTAGAAAAGTGCTTTACAAAAAGAGCAATTTGTGTTTGACAAATTGATTTGAAAAGTGTTTTTGATAAACAATTTGTGTTTGACTAATTTTTTTTAAAAAGGTGGTTTTGAGAGACAAATTACGAAAAAGGGCCATGTATCAATATATTATTAATATAAGATTATTTTATAGAGAGAAACTATTTTAAACATCTAATACAAAAACTTTAATTATATTTTTAATTTAATTAATTAAAATGTACATATTCAAATTTTCAATCAATATTATACATAGATTAATATTGTTGAAAAATATTGAAAAGAAGAATCTTTGTGTTATTATTTGTTACCTATTCTCTTGGATTCAATCTTAGCTATTATAATACTCTAAAGTTTTAAAAAATTCAAATTAAACTAAAATAATACATATCTTAAGAAAATAAAAATGTGTTATTTGTTACTTTTTTGGGAGGGTCTAAATCTTTAATTATTACTTTCTATCTCTTTTTTTAATCTTGCAAAAATATTGTTGTTACTTTTATTTCTAATTCTGTAAAATAATACGTAAAATGATATATACAAAATACAAATAATAATATAAAAACATAAATAAAATAAAAAATTTATTATATAAAAAAAAAATAAAAAAATTCTTGAATGAAAATGAATATATGTAAGGGATATTTTAGTCTTAAAAATAATAATTTTCTGCTTCTACTTTTGCTTTTTTTAAAAACCGAATTTTTTAGCTTCTTTCCAACAACAAAAAAACTATTTCCGCTTCCATTTAAAAGCAATTTTAAGGATTTGTCGAACAGCCTCCCAATAGTAATGCCAAACAGGCTCTCAATTTGCTTGGGAAAAACACTTATCAAATGAATTAGACAAACACAAACTGTTTTTTTTTTTAAAACACTTTTCTAGAAAGACTATTTTTAAAATAAGTAATTTTAGCAGCAATGTCATACAGGTTCTAAGTACTTATAAGTCTACTGATAATGAGGGGAGTACCAACCACAGTAGTAAATTGTGAAAAAAATAATTTATTGCAAGATTTTTAAGATTATCGTAAATGCATTTCACGACCAACAAAAGTTACACAATGTAAGTAGTATATTACTCCTCATTTCTAGGAAAAAAATACTTTGTTCCTCACATATATGACACTAAATGCCTGTTTGGCCATGCGATATGGAATTATGTGTCACGCCCCGAGTCTACACCCTGAACGCGATTGCACTCGAGAACCATTTCTGGCCCCAAGCGAATTCTTGGCCTGACTCAACTCTCAGCGGAAGACTTACTCATAATACAATAAACTCAAATGGAAGCTTTAACTCAAAAGTCTCAAATTAGACAACTTAGAATAATTTAAAAATAAACATTCGCTAGCCAAAAAAGGCACCTCAAGTCACAACATTTAACAAAGGAAATGAAAATGACTCATGTACTACTACTGTCTATCTATGAAGCCTCTAATACTATGAGGGATGTCGGGACAAGACCACCGATTATCCTAACAAAACTGAAATAGCATGACTTATATAAATAAGGGATCCTCCGGAAGCAAGGAGGCTCACCAAACAACTCGGGAACTGCAAATGGTATCAACGAATCGCCTGTTGATGACCCTGATCTCATGTGCAAATGACGTCAGTACATGAAATGTACGAGTATGCAAGGAGAAATCTAAAACAAGAAATAAGCTTGAACTGGAACTGAAGAAACAACTTACTTCATCTCAACTGAACTCAACTCAATCCCAAGGATACTCAAACTTACTTAACTCACTTTAATATAAAGCAGTAGTAAAGATGCATTATGAAGAAAATATTTTTAAAAATAGTAGATAACAACTTAATGTATTAGAAAATACAATATAACTTGGTTTGTATGTAAGAATACAAAATAACTCTATTTGTATATAAGAATACAAAATAACTTTGTGTGGGAGATTCTCTAATCGACAACCATCACTATGAGCTATGTGATGATACAATGTCTCGCCCACACTGCCAGAAGTGTCCTATACTTTGTCGGGGTATAGGACCTACTTACTAAGTGGATCCACTAAGCTATGCTTAAAAAGCAATAAGGAATCATCTAAAAAATATGACCCTTTCTACCCACGTTGGCTATATGGTTTATGAGGACTTTGAGTTATATGAACTCGTCCCCATATCGGTGCTCAATACTACTCCCAAAATATAACTTAGCTCATATGTTTAAAAATATTTCTCTTTCTCTAGTTTGAGACAATTACTCAAAAGATTTCTCTAAAAAGAGATAGTACTCAAAACTCATCTTAAACTCCTTTGGAAATCATAGTTTCCTCCTCTTTTAAATGTAAAAACATTTACTCTTGGGAATACTTAGTTCTCATATATTCATTTTGAAAAATGAACTCAACTCTACTCATCCTCATACTCAAGTACTCAAGTCTTAAAACAAGTTTAAAAAGTTTGCAAAAAACTTCTCAAATGTCTCGAAAGAACTCTCAAGAATTAACTCTTAACTCTACCTTGAATTTGAATTATGAATTCAAGGGTTATGATTATGATGTTTAGGATCTCTCAATGATTACTGGAGTTTATATAGTTGATCACAAGAAATGAGTGAAGACACAAACTTGAGGTCACTGGCGTGACGCGAGAGAAAGATTAAATATTTGGTAGCGAATTAATTTTTGAGACAGAGGACTCTGTATCCTTTCCGCGATGCAGAGAGGGAGTGCTCGAATGGGGTACTAGAAATTTGAGGCGCCTCCGCGACACGGACCTGAGCACATAATCTTGTCCAATCTTTTCCTTCTCTCCCAAACTCGATTCAACTCAAAACCACTACAAATCTAAGGTCAAAATTTACGAATTCTTATAACCCAGAACAATTTCAGTGAAACCCACACAAGGAAACATCAATTAACTCAACAATTCAACATCAAGAATGAATTCATAGGTAAAAGATAACATGATTGGCATGAGGGCGAACAAACCTAGCACTATGAAAGCTTGCATACCTCGATTTGGCGAAACCAAGCCTCGATCTTGATTCGCAAGAAACCTCGATCGTTCTTCCTTTTCTCCTATTTTCCTCTTTTTGAACTCCTCTCAAAACCCTAAGAGTAATTTAGGATTGTAAAACTGATCCAAATCAGATTTGACCCCAAAATATTTACTAAAAACGTTTTAATATGAAGGGGTAAGAAAAATACCAAAATACCCCTCATTAATTTGGGTAACTTTCCTTAACTAGACAGACATATTTCAAATGGGCATATCTCCCTCATCCAAACTCAAAACTTAGCAAACTCGGTGGCATTGGAAAGAGGATTTGAAGACCTTTCATTTGATATCTTATGGGCCACCTAACTCATCATGTACTAAAAGTTATGATCGTTTGAAGTTGACCCAAAACTCACAACTTAAGCATAACTTGCAAAATTCCCAATTTAGCTATTTCCAATTTAGCGCTTTCTAAATTTAGCTCTTTCTAGGCGGGATGTTACACATGATATGAAATCATGATATGATATCATAATATGAAATCATGAGATGAAATTGAAGTTTTGTTTGGACATGCGATATGAAATTTTTGTGTTGTATATTTTCTCATAAACATAAGAATTCATAAGTTGTAAAACTATTAAAATAATCCCAATTATTTATTCAATCTTACCAAATAAACAAAAAATTATAAAATCGCATAATTAATTATTACAAAACTATTTGTTCTCCACTTATGTAGCTTTTTCATCTAACTTTAATTGATCAAACTTTAATTCAATAAAAAAATTGAATATAAATTGTAGTGTACTAGTCTTTAATATAATCCTCCAATAGTACGAACAATCTCCTCACATTGAACCTGCATTTCTCGATCATATGACCGCGAAGACGTACCAACATTGTTACTTTGAGTCATTTGTTGGTCAATATCATCCGCAACTATATTTTCATGCTCATACATCATAAATATTTCATCACTCTTTCGGTATTCTTGCAAATAATTATGTAACACTACACAAGCTATGACAATTTTCACTTGTTACTATCATAATGATTCATGTATTGTTTCACTTATGTGCAATTACACATTTTCAATGCATTAATTTCGTGTTAAAATAAAATATATTGGAAGTAGTGATTATCAAACATACATACCATTTTTTTCCTTTTTCATATTAAATTGTTTTAAACATTTTCATATGTAGCCGAAAGAATAGTATTTTTTATTATGAAAAATCAAAATAATATTACTCGCTCCGTTCTTATTTATATTCACCAAATCAATTTCCACTTTATCATTTATATTGATCAAATTTAAAGTAACAATAAATTTTATATTGGTGAGAATAATAATTTTTTTAAAAAGCAATGATGTGATTATATATTTAATTTACATATGAAATAAATGGTTAGTAGTTATAAATGTGGGGTTGTTTTAACAAAATATAAACTTGTGGATCAATTTTTGTATATAAAAAATCTCAAATCATGATATGAAATTCTCATATCATGATTTTTGGAGATTTTGGTATTCCATCTCATGATATGAAATCATGAGATGGATCAACGTAAAATCGCATGTCCAAACGCTGATTCCATCTCACGATTCCATATCGTGATATGGTATCGCATGGCCAAACGCCTAACTCACGCTGCTCAAATCCCTCACATCGAATCATCTCTAACTCTTTGGCAGCATCAACCACCTTCTGAAATGGAACACTAGAAGCAACAACATGAGAAACTCCCAGGCGAATCGGAATAATTAGCCCATTAACAAACCTTCTCACTCTCTCAACCTCAGTGGGTAGTATGATTGAAACATGCCTTGCCAAGGCATGAAATTTACCCACATACTATGTGACTGACATACTATCTTGTTGCAAACCCTCGAACTCGGCACTCTTGCGTTCCCTCTCACTGTGTGGAACAAACTTGGCTAGAAACACCTGAGTAAACTGAGTCCATGATAATGGAGGTGATCCAGCTGGCCTATTACTAATATAATCCCTCTACCACTGCTTGGCAGGGTCAGTCATCTGAAACGTTGTGTAGTCAACTCCATGGGACTGCACTGACCAAGATTATTCAACCTCTCACGACGGCTAACTATAAATTCATATGTATCCGCAGTCAAGTCACCAGTATAAGTCGGAGGATTCATTACTCTGAATCTTTCGAACATATTTTGTTCATCAATGCTCATGGAAGGCATGCTAGCCAAATGTGATGCAATACCTAGCAATTCCATACTATTTAAACGGGGAGCTACAACAACAATTGGCTGAGTCCTGGGAGTCTGAGAATTTGGAGAAACTATCGGATCTAGAATCTGACCTTCAACACAGGTCTGTGAGGCATCAGAGGTGACATGCAATGTTCCCACCTGAGACATCCCTTCTAGGAGTCCTAGCATACGAACCAAGGTATCTTGAAGCATTGGGTGGCAATGAAACCGGGTGGATCCTGAGCTGGCCCATCCCCCATCGACACGATCTTGCACATCCCCATGAATAACATCTGCATCGGGAGGTACTGCCCTATTGATTGAATAACGTTATCAAAGACACTTCAGTCGAATATCACATGGAGCGGTACATGTTTGAGAATCAATTGAAAAGCATGAATATGTTCTAATCAGCCATAGGAATAGACATTATCGAAGAAATATATAATTCAAATTAGGGGTGACACGAATGTCAAATAACAGAGGGTTTTGGTTTTAGTTATCAACTACATCAACATCAAATAGCAAGGAATAACAATAATGAGACGAGTTCTTGGGATGTGATTCGATTATAGGCAAATATAGACAAATGGGTAATTGCAACTGTTAGTAAATAACTGTAAATTAGTGAATAGGCTAGACTATAGAGGAGGTAAACTTTCTCTCGAACAGTTTACCCCAAATCAAGTCGGATTCTCTCGAACACCAACAAGCAAGCAAATAAGAACAACCTACGCCTTAGTCCATTCACTCTCTTGAGCTAAATGTGTGGAAAAAGGTTTAGGATTCACTCTCTCGAGTTGAACCCATGACAACCCAATATCCACAGACCATCAATCAATAATCTTGGTTTTAAAACTTATCTCGAGCAAGCCAAAAACACGAAGGTAGAACTGCATTTGCAACTACAATCCTTTAATTTTAACCACAATTACTGATTGAAATCACTTCTAACAACATTTAAACTAACAATTAACAATACCCATAAGCTAAATCAACCCATAATCACATAATCACACCCCAATAATTGGGGTTTTAGCTAGACATCATAAAAAGATAAAAAATCGTTACCAAATTGTGTTTCCATCAACTAGGTAAGATTAATTTCGTCTTTACAAAGGTCCAAATTGAAGAATCTCAAAGACCCACTTCCAATTTCTCAAAAATGGAAAACTTCAATTCTTCAAAGCTAAGGAAAAATATCCTCTCAATACTTAGAGCTCAAAACTCGAAATTACTCTCCTATGAAAATTATATATGTAAAAGATCAAAATTAGATACTAAACTTAATGTTTGAAAACGTATTTACAATGGCCAAAAAAATGTTGCGAAAGACCATTCGGCGCAGTAAGTTGGGCTCACCGATTAGCTCGACGATCTGCCTTTTGGTCAGTTCCATCACCTTTTTGCTTTGGCCTTCAACATCTTCAAGTTCTGTAACATTGGGCGATCCAACATTGTATTGCGGAACCACTCGGTGACGCACCGACTGCTTTTTTTTCTCGCCAACTTGATTTTCTCCTTCAGGGCTTGGCACACTGGAATTTTAGGCGGTCAAATGGCCACTCGGCGACTCACCAAATGGACTTGGCGATCATCAGGCTCTCTTTCTTCCTTCTTTCAGCTCGCTTTGTTCCTTTTTGCAAGTTAGTGTCCATGCTTTGTTCCTCAATCCATATACCTGGAAATCAAGGATTTTACATTAGTTATTTGCACAAAATAAGCATTTGAGGACACTAAATCTATCAAAATAAACCCCTGAATGAGTCCAAATCTAGGACTCATCAACACCCCCAACTTAAACTTTTGCTTGTCCTCAAGTAAAATTCAAGTTCAGCAGTTCAAAAAAGATGTGTCAAAAAGTGCTACACAAGACTCAATCATGAACGCACATAACAAGACTCAACTTACTTATGCAAGGATCAATTGTGCACTCAAAGATTCAAGTTGTGACTCACCATTATCAAAGATTCTCAAGTTCACAATACTTGCTTCAAATGCAAGTTCAAGCTCAACAAAGGTACTCAAATGCCCTCACACAAAGATGATTCCTCATTCACACACAATGGATCAACAATTTATAAATCCAGAATAAAAAATAACTCTCACACTTACAAAGATGAACACATGTATGACTTCACCCATAGGTTTGCCCTTATTTTTCAATCAACACTTGTTTCAGCTCACTCAAGATCAAAAAAGTCTTTTCAAGTCTTGTAACGTGGCTGAGTGTAAAGATATGGTCATTTAGGCTAAGTGGATACTGTCCTCATGAAATGTGGTATGAACAACACTTTCTTCCCTTTTCTTCAACATTTTCAATCATGCTCAAAAGTCACCCCATTATTCACTTTTCATGGAATACCGGACACCCCATTTCTTTTACACTTTCACAACTTTATTTCAAACTTTTTCATTCCTCTTTTCTTTTTCTCTTTTCTTTTGTATGGAGGGGTTCCATCTTTCTCAAAATTATGGGTCAAAGGGGTCTTTTTTGCACTTCTTGATTTACATTGTCTTTTCACCACACCCCCAAATTAGGCTTTTGGCCTAAGTTGGCTATTCAAACTAACCACAAATCATGAGGATTATGGGTAATGGATAAAGAAAGGTCACAATTGCATCAAGTTCCTTCCAAGAAAAAGGGTAAGGTTCAAAGGGTGTTCAAACAAAGTTCACACACTCACAAGGTAGGCCACAAAAAAGGTTTAATGTCAAATTGTTTCACTCTTTCAAATTTGTTGCCTAAGATCATTTCAAGAGCTTTGCATCACTTAGTCAACCGGACCAACGGGGCAAAATCTAGGTGTCATCACACATGGTTCACGGTAAGCTCATCACACACAATATTGGAACCAAATATTAAACAAGACTCCACACTTTTGCTAGTGTGCAATGTTCATCACAAGAGACTCATCCGATAACCGACTAGTTACAACGAGATGCAAAAAGTTCACATATTGTCTATGCAACTTCATTTGGCCTCATCGTAGCCACACATTCATTTTTGTTCGATTATGAGCACTATTCAAGTCATCGATATTGAACAAGACCGTTACTAAAATTTGCAAAAGAATAGCCACATTCAAACACAAGAGGTGGTAAAAATTTTCAGAAGGGTCCAAAATCATTTACAATTAGAATAAGGATCCACAAGCTCAAGCATCCACAAAACAGTGCCAAAAACTCAATATACAACACAAAAACCCAATAAGAGACAAAAGATGTCATCAACACAAAATGTAGGTATGGAAATACCTCACCCACCACAAAACAAAATGCAATTTGTCCTCAAATGCAAGAAAATATCCAAAAATCAATAAAAATGACAGAGAGGGAGGTAAAGAGGAATCTTGTCTAAATAGTCACTCCGTTTGTTGGGGCATTAATGCCCTGTGTCATAGCAGTCTGATCATGGGCATCAGTTCCCGGAGTCACATCAACAGTACTAGATCCACTAGGGGCTGCCATGGACGTCTCTATCAGCGATGTCTGGATCACTGACTGTACAATCGTCTCCTCTAGATCTGGCAGGTCTCTATATATGCTCTCCTCCTTCACCTCTATCTGCTCCTCATCGGTCTCTTCTTCCGACTCATCAGCTGCTAGGTCATCCCTATGTACATCCCGGTGGTGGCCGGAGGAATCTCAAAAGTCGCTAGGGCATCCACATCATCCGCTGCCTCCAATAGTAAAGTGAAGTCTGTCGACTTCAAGTAGTCCACATCCTTCCTCAAATTTGTAACCTCGACTTTCAAAGCCGTTACCTCTGAAGTCTCCCCATGTCTACTCTCACAAGCCTCAACCCTCGTAGTGAGAGTTTCAATGGATGCTCATAAAGGGGTTAGTGCAACTACAATAACACTCTCAATCATCCATGGAACTGCAACCTCTAATCGAGTAGCCCTCACATCAGTCGAATTGGCCAGGTGCCCCATCTTCATGATCATAGCCTGAGTAATCTTGGTAGGCTGAGAAGAGGTAGAAGTACCAGGAGCCTGGGAGGAAGAAGTGGGAGCAGATGTACCTGAAGACCCGGAGGCTGGAGTAGGCAATGATGCCTCTGTAGGTATAGAGTTAATGTCCACCTCTGGAGATGTATCCACTGGAGTTGCTTTTCTCTTGTATGCCTCTTCCCGTGTGTACTCGACCTCTATACAACGAATATCTATGAAAGATGAATGAGTGACCTCAATATCTCTTTTCGCATCCCGAGGAACTCCAGCACAACTATGTAATCAGCACCGGGAAGGGAAGGTACGTCTGCCTCTGCTTGGCCCTCATGGTCATCTCCTGCTCTATGATAAGTCCTATGTCAATGCTTTTCTTAGACATAGTCAACCCAAGGCAGGCCGCCTTAGGATGGCGGAGAATGGACTAATTCTGGGATGGCATAATGGAGTTGTTGATGAATCCAAACCAATATCGTGCAGCTACACTCAAGTCCCTCTTCTTGATCGGGACTCCTACCTCAATCCACCTCGGGGTGGTGTCAGAAATGAGGGGAGATAGACATCCCTTGAGCTGATCCAAGGGTGTTGTTGAGGTAGCCAAATTTGGGCAGTCAAAGCTTGCCCCTCTATCAAGTACCGAGTTGATGTGATCATGGCTACAATGCACTACTGTCCCCCGTACCATTATGGACCCCACCGGTCTGAACTCACTAGCCTTCTTCTTGCCTTTAGAAACCAGATCACTATACGCTAAGTAAAACTCCTGGACCCATGTAGGGATGCATGGGCCTCGGGGTCTGGTAAACTGCTCAAAGCTATGGTACTGGAGTGTTTCCTTTACCCTGGAGTATTTGCCATCTAGGCATTCTGTAGAAAGTAGCTTCTCCTCAAGAATCGTTTGCAACCCATCGGCTTTCAATCTGTTAAGTAGCCGTGGAGAAGGAACTACTGGTGGCATTGGAGCCACAGAAGTTGCCGGAGCTGGCACAGTATCTGCTGGAGAGGAGGCTACTGGAGCTCTCGATGAGTCAGGATGAGACCTAGCACGGATCTCAGCCCGCCAGGACTGTAGTGTCTGGTCGTCGTCTGGCTCAGAAAATGCGGCTTGGGAACCCTCACTATCGGAGTTGTGCTTCGGAGCCTGTTGCCTTTACCCTTACCTCATTTTAGAGCCCCTGCTCTTCCCACCTTAGGAGGGTTGGGTCCTCCTTCATTTATAACTATACCCCGTGCTCTTTTGCGGGGCGACATGTCTAGGTTGGTTCTATCCATATCTGCAAAAACATAAAAAAGAATTAGGCATAGTTCAAGTAAAATTGCAGAAAATAGTTGCAGACAGACTCGCTGAATGATCGGTGAGTTGCCGAATCACTTTGGCGAGCCAGATCGGGCTCGCCTAAAGAATTGGCTCAAAATATTCCAGAAAATTTGGCATGTCGGTGATGGGATGGGCCTTTTGGCGAATCGCCAACAGAATTCGGTGAGCAAGGACTAACCCATTGAAAGTTACCATGCATTTTAGGGGATATGAGCGTAGAAAGGGAGATCAAGAAGGACTTTCGGCGAGTCATCGAGTGCACTCGGCGAACTCAAGCTTCTCGCTAAAAGTTACAGAACCGAACTCAAGTTTTAGCATGAGATTAAAGGCAATAAGGGGGATTCGGTGAACCGCCGAGTGGTTCGGCGAGCTCGACTCAGCTTGCCAAATGGCCCAATGTGCCTACTTTCAACCCCTACATCCAAATTCAACCCTGCAGCCACCGAAAATAAAATCAAACTATGCATCCATACAATTAAACTAAGACCCATTACACCCATCCCCCTAGGGTACTCAGACTTCTCCCGGTTTGGCCAAATTTGGCCATTTGATGACTTTTGCCTTTAAGAATGACGTTGAAATGACCCAAAAAGTTCTTAAAAATGTGCTTCGAAAGTTACCGGAAACTTGTTTAGCTATATATAAAAAAAATCCGTTTCGCTTTTCGAAAATCCGACTTCATATTCTTGTTTAGGGGGTCAAATTGAGTGGGAAATGGGTCTAACCCAAATTTTAGAGCAACCGTATCAAAATCCGAAATTTCCAAGTGAAGCCTTTTTCGAGGGTCTACTTTGGAGGGTCATATCTCCTAGCACACAAATTATTGGGTGGCCAATAACATATCCATGAAAAGCCCTTTGAGTTAGCTACCTAACGCACTTCGTTTCACCTCATTCGGAGTTCGGACGAAGAAGTTATGCCCATTTTCGTAAAATCTGTCCGGCAAGAAAGACAATTTCCAGTGAGCGTTTTTACTGTTCACCCGCCTCATTTTTTTTTCTAAGTGTTGGACCATTTTTCCAAAGGGCATATGTTATTTCCTATATACCATTAGTTCAATTCCCATCACTAAAACATTTCCCAAAACACCTCTCCCATACTTAGACACATTTTCTCTCAAGTTCTCTCAAGAACCCTAATCCAAAACCTTTCTCAAGATTGAAGAGACTCTTGCTCCAAGTTCCAAGCTTCCATTGAAGACACTTTCAAGACCTTCATAAAAACTCAAGGTATGTGGTGTTGAACTCATGGGTCCTTCCACCCATAGTGCCTAGACTCTATTCTACTCACTAATTCATGGTTTAAGTTAAGATTCATAAATTAGTCTTGTTCTTTGTAATAATTTCCTGCACATTGAATTTTAAACATGAAAAGTGATTGTTTTGAGCATGTTGTGACTCTAGAACTTGAACCTAAATTTGGAATGAATGTGGAGATTTTCATGTGGTATTGTGGGTGTTAAAAATGTGTTGTTGTAGGTTGTTCACTGGTTTGGCTGCATAATTACTACCCTATTTTCCATGCTTTTTGTGATTCCATTACATGCCTTCAAGGTGTTTGACAAAATGTCCAACTATGGAGAATTGATGAATCGATGCTTTAAATCTTGAGTTATGAGATGTATGGAAATCCAGAGATGTGTTGATGACAAACTAAGCTTGTGTATATGTTCATTCCATACGTGAGATTGCATTAGAGCCTAATGGGAATTTCCTATATAAAGTGTTGCATGACCATGCCCGGTCCGGGGGAAAAGAATCGGACAACCATGTGAGAGGTTTATATCTCACCACCTAGGATGCTTGGGGTGTGACCAACATCAACCATGTGAGAGGTTTATATCTCACCACCTAGGATGCTTGGGGTGTGACCAACATCAACCATGTGAGGGGTTTATACCTTGCCACCAGGGTGTCCGGGTGTGAACGACATCCCCCATCCTAAGTTGGGGTTATAGATTGGTTGGATCACGCATACACATATGATATCTACTATTAGTATAGATTTACTTAAACATGTTTTGACTTCACTTTGATCATGCATCCTCATATTGTTATTCATAATGCCTATGAAACTATTTCTTGTATTTCGATTGTGTCCTTGTCTATTGTTGTGTTGCACCCCGCATACTTAGTACATTCCAAGTACTAACGCATATTTTGCCTACATGATGTCACCATATAGGGACCGGAGCTACTCTTGATCCTTCTCTCCATTCACGAGGCTAGTACGGTGCTTATCCGAGTTGTTGGTGAGTCCTCAATGATTCGAGGGCTATGTTATGTTTCCTACTCCTATGTTTTGAGACTTTAGCTTGCAATTGTATTTTGACTATGAGGGGAGCCGGTTGTATGTCATGGCCCCGTCCTATCTATGTATGTAGAGGTGTGCGTTGGACAAGTATTTTGTAAATGAGCTTGACTCTTGTCCTATGATGTCATTTTGAAATGGTTTGCCCTTAGTCCCTATTTCCCGTTAATTAATGTTGAATGTACTTCCGCGACCGATGAAGTGTGATGACAAGTTTGAGAGGCTTGTTTGGGGTTCCTTCGGGTTCCTCATTCGCTATGTCACGTCTAGGCCCTAGGCTTGGGTCGTGACAGACGTCAACCGCTGCTTCATTGGGAAAATACGTCATTTGGCACAATTGCGGGTTACTTAGACTTCACCCGACTAGACTCAACATCATTTAAGCACAACCCAATAATTTTGATCAATTTTAAGGCACACAATATTTGGGAAATCAACGATAAAGGCATTATATGCATGATATATTAATTAAAACAGGCATTCAAGCATACATTTATGATCAGAGAGGCTCAACACACATCACTAAGATAAAATCACTTGCAAATCAGTAAAATCGCACTATAAGAATTTGGGGTTCGGAAAACCAACCTTAGAAGCCGAATACGAGAAGTTGTAAAGCTAGGCGACAAAGAATCCAACTACGAACACACAAATAGCTACTAGAAAGCAATAATAAAGCAAAATTACGGGAAAATATAATACGGGTGTGAGTTTGGAAAGTTCAAAGGTGAGGGAATGTGAAGGATTTTGAACTTTTAGCCTTTAAAAATCGTCCAGTTCTTGCCCGTTCGGCGACATATGTTTTGCTCGCCGACCCACTCTGCGATACGCCTAGTGGGCACTTACCTCACCGAGTTTTACAGGACCTCTAGTTAAGGTGGGGGTCCAAACGGTGGTCAAAATCATGATCGCCGACCTGGTTGGCGGTTCGCCAAGTTGCTCCTGGGATCACCGAGTTTTATAGACTCCAATTTCAAAACTCCATGAGTTCAACGGCGGTCCAAGTCGGGCTCACCGACCTCTTCGGTGAGTCACCGACTGGACTTCTTGCTCGTGAATCACCACTTTTCAAACACATTCCACACTTTACCCTGCACACTCAACACACCATTATTTCAAAATTAAAAAGAAAGCAAATGAAAACTTGAGTTGCCTCCCAAGCAGCACCTTAGTTAACGTCATGGCACGACTTCCCCACTCAATCTTGATTTGTGGGGTAGAGACGAGACAACACATGACCCATTTGGGTCTCCAGCAGCTGAACTGATATTGAATGGGAAACAATCATATGATTCAGCAGTGAAACATTCTCCTTTAAATCATTCAATACTTTGTCGTGTTCTTCGACTTGTAGAGAATGGTGAGAGTATATCTTCTACTTGACCACCCTCGTATTCCTTGGACTTTCTACGCTCATGAGGGGGAATGTACCGATTTTTCTTTTTGTACGGTACCTCAAATTCCATAATCTGCTTGGCCACGAGATCCATCTGAGTCAACAATGTGGCCAAAATCTTGTCCTTCTCAGTCTCTTTGTTGGTCTTAGCCATGTGATCAAGGAGCTAGGCTGCTATTGCATAAGGTAGATGTGTGAGACCCCCCAGAGAAATTTGGTCAGCCACTCCTCTGCTTTTCGGACCAAAACCTCTATAGAAGTAGTCCAGTAGCATGCTATCTGAGATTCCATGAGCTGGGCATTGCAACAATAGTGACTTAAATCTCAGCCACAACTCATAGATTGACTCACCCTCCATTTGCCTAAAACTTAGGATGTTATCCCTAAGAATCATCATTCTCAAAGGAGAGTGGTCCATTTGGTCACCGTTGCTACAAGACATGCTCTTTTATTCTGCTCTAAACAAGAAACATGAAAACCAAAACTAAAATTAAGTAAGTTCGACTATAACTAACAAGAACAAAATTCAACTTAACTAAAAAATCTTAACCAACACCACATACCCAGCAGCGACATCATTTTGATTGAATAACGTTATCAAAGACACTTCATCCGATTCTAAGCGTCAATGGTCGTTAGTCAGTATGTAACCCAACTAAATGAGTTGGGGTCGAATCCCACAGGGAGCGGTACGTGTTTGAGAATCAATTGAAAAGCATGAATATGTTCTAATAAGCCATAGGAATATAAATTATTGAAGAAAAACATAATTCAAATTAGGGGGTGACACGAATGTCAAATAACAGGGGGTTTTCGTTTTAGTTATCAACTACAACATCAACAAATAGCAAGGAATAACAATAATGAGATGGGTTCTTGGGATGTGATTCAACTATAGACTAATATAGACAAATGGGTAATTGCAACTATTAGTAAATAACTGTAAATCAGTGAATAGGCTAGACTATAGAGGAGGTAAACTTTCTCTCGAACAATTTACCCCGATTCAAGTCGGTTTCTCTCAAACACCAACAAGCAAGCAAATAAGAATAACCTACGCCTTAGTCCATTCACTCTCTTTCGAGCTGAATGTGTGGAAAAAGGTTTAGGATTCACTCTCTCGAGCTGAACCCATGACAACCCAATACCCATAGACCACCAATCAATAATCTTGGTTTTAAAACTTTTCTCTTGAGCATGCCAAAAACACGAAGGTAGAACTGCATTTGCAACTACAATCTTTTAATCTTAACCATAATTACTGATTGAAATCACTTCTAAACAATATTTAAACTAACAGTTAGCAATACCCATAAGCTAAATCATCCCATAATCCCATAATCACACCACAAGAATTGGGGTTTTAGCTAGACATCATAAAAAGATAAAAATCGTTACCAAATTGTGTTTCCATCAACTAGGTAAGATTAATTTCGTCATTACTAAGGTCCAAATTGAAGAATCTCAAAGACCCACTTCCAATTTCTCAAAAGTGGAAAACTTCAATTCTTTAAAGCTAAGGAAAAATATTCTCTCAATACTCAGAGTTCAAAACTCGAAATTACTCATCTATGAAAATTAGATATGTAAAAGATCAAAATTTGATACTAACTTAATGTTTGAAAACGTATTTACAATCGCCAAAAATATCCTACGAAAGACTCGGGCTCGCCGATCAGCTCGGCAATCCGCCTTTTGGTCAGTTCCATCACCTTTTTGCTTTGGCCTTCAGCATCCTCAAGTTCTGTAACGTTGGGCGATCTAACACTGCATCGCGGAACCACGTGGCGACACGCTGACTGCTCCTTTCTCTCGCCAACTTGATTTTCTCCTTCAAGGCTTGGTACACTGGAACTTTAGGCGGTCAAATGGCCACTCGGCGACTCGCCAAATGGACTTGGCGATCATCATGCATTCTTTCTTCCTTCTTTCAGCTCGCTGTGTTCCTTTTTGCAAGTTAGTGTCCATGCTTTGTTCCTCAATCCATATACCTGGAAATCAAGGATTTTATATAAGTTATTGGCACAAAATAAGCATTTGAGGACAGTAAATCTATCCAAATAAAACCCTAAATGAGTCCAAATCTAGGACTCATCATCTATCATGGCCATGTGTAGCTGTCGGTACTTGGCGTCCCATAAGTGTTGCAATACGACCCCTACCCCGACCTCAACCTCACCCTTTACCTCTACCTCGGGTAGTCATCCTAGAAGTAGGCGCATGAACAGGCTCCTGATCACCACTTGCAGATGTATGAGTCCTCACCATATGAGAGAGAATGAGACAATAAGATTATAATTTCAATAAAGTCAAGTGTGCACGATAAGGAATGAAAGAATAAAAGTTTTCTAAATGTCCTATAGTCTTTCGAAGATTCGTATATACGTCATCATATCGATCCACAAGACCTACTAGACATTAATATTGTACTCGTGAGACCGATGAACCTAAGGCTCTGATACCAAATTTTTCACGACTCAAATTCACATGTCATGATGACACCTATGTTCCAAACCGATAGGTAAGCCAACTCACTAGTTTTACCAATTTCATTAAATATCAAAGGTGAAAGACAAATGACAAGTAGAATATCTCAAACAATATGTTTGTCATAAGTATGAAGTGCGGAAAGCTAAAATACAACCCAAGATTTTGGTTTCATAGTACAAAATCTTCTAAAATACGGTACAAGTCTGAAACTAAAATGACAAGTCTAAACATAAGAAATGTCCTATCTAAATACTAAAGTAACAAAAAAGTAATAATAAGATAGAGGGAGGTATGGGCTACAGTACAACCAAGCAGCTCACCACAAGTCCAAGATAATCCAAGCTCGGACTAAGAAAGCTCCACGAGATATGCTTGTATTTGGAATCGAATCTGCACCACAAAAGAGTGCAACAAGTGTAGTATGAGTATGAAACCAAGTGTACGTAGTATATTTCATAGACTGACAACGAAAAAGTAGTGACATGAGTACATATAAGAAAATCATCCTTTTACATAGACAAGTCTACATTATACTTATCATTCAATTCCCATCAAATAGGGGTAATCAATTATCATGCAATGTCCAACCACCAATAAAACACATAATCAATAAGAATGAAAGATGTAATGAGATGCAATGTGACATCAAGAAATGATATGCCTCGGATGCCAAGTACTCTCTCAACAGTGTATACATGATACTTCTCGAAAATACATTGAGAGTTCATGACCCATGGGGGACTCGCGAGGTCCATATATTCACACGGACGATCTCCATGTGTTTGTGTGGACAATCTTAACGTGCCCAAATTATAATCATAACATCTCGCAATCCCAGCACGGACGATCTCTATGTGCCCAACTTATACTCGATCTCATGTTAATGCATGTGGACAATATGATTTCAATAAAAGGGGATGATGGTGCATCTCAATCAATCAAATATCGCTATGATATATCATTATCTCAACTATCACAATTATACGAGTTCAGATAAAGAAACACAATCACATAAAAGAATTCAAGTCAATAATACATCAGCTAATTCTCATATGGTTTGGCATTCTTGGATTACAATTCACATTCTATAGTAATAAACTTTCCCTTTATAACACCGATACTCGTACCAATTCCTGTCACACCATTGGTATGAGACCCTCATCTTTTTCCCTTACCCATTGTCTATTTCATTTTTAATCTATAATTAGGAAAACGTCCTTCAATGAAGTCTAAAAGTCTTAGCATACCTTGAATGTCTAACACATGTCACGAATCCTCAAGATTTTGACTTTCCCTTTTGTAAAGCTTGTGAATGTTCCCAATCTATTAATTATACCTTACTCGTAAATAAAAAAGTTTGTATAACATCTCATTATATAATTCGGATATTCCACTATTTTCGTACCCAAACAACCATTCAAAGAATAATAACAAGAGTAATAAAAGAAACCTAGAAGTCGTAGCTAGCCTAACTTAATTTACCGTAGCCATGCTTGACAAACGCACTTGAAAACAAAAATATATACTTTCTGACATTAGCAGATCACTACCACACCTCAATATGACCCCAATATCTTTTATTACATTAATTGCAACAACTATGCTTTTATTAATAACAAGGAAAGAGTAGGCTTCAACTATGAAGGAAAGATAACAAAATTATTTCCTGTTACTATATTTAAATTATCTACCAAATCCAATCTATCCAATGATTAGCTATTTATTGCCTCCCTTAATTTATTAACAATCATTAGTTATCAACCAAATTAATAATTTGTTCCCCCAAAATCTTAAAAAAAAGAACGATACTACATTCTGCCAACTACACTTTCAAAATTTCCTATCTAACCCATTAAAATAATAATAATAAAGTAAACATACATTCATTATTATCCATATAAAGATCAATAAAAGTTCCAATTGCTTCTTACCTGAAGTTTTTGTTTCGTCCCTCTTGCTCTGTATTCACGCCGCGCATGCTAGTTTCTAACCTTTATTTTCTTTTCTAAAATAAACCCCACTAATCTATTTTAATTATATGGGTCAAGTGGTAAAGGGTATTATATTAATTATATAATAAATATTTATAGACTAAATACTCGTAGTTACTAAATAGTTCAAAATTTCCATTTAAAATTTTTACGGGAAGAATCAAAATAGTTCTAGTGTTCAAAATGAACTAGTGGGTCATTAAAATTGAGGACCAATTCATGGTGCTATGCTGACATTTGAGAATGGTTAGATACCTCGTGGGTCTTACAGTACAGGTTAGGGTTCATATGGTTGGTCCGCAGGACGAGACAAATATAGTCATTCATTTGGTCTATTGTAGCAGTTCTTCACTCAAAGATCTTGTTATGGTTGTGGGGAACCTAATCACTTTTATCGACATTGACCTATGCAAACTTAGACATGGCCTAAACATAGTTATTCTACTCCAACTAGAGGACCAACGCCTCCGACCAGGGATCAAGTCAGAGTTTAGTCATGCATAGGTGGTTGGATTTCTAGTATTGGTACTACAACATAGAAGAGTGGGGGTATAGGTACCACCTAGGCTGGAGGTGGTAGAGGGGATCACTATTATGTATTCTCGGGGAGACCTGAGGCTGACACTTTTGATACGGTTTTTATGGGTATCATATAGTCTATCATCGATCTGTGTTTGTATTATTTGATCTACGATATACTTCTCTTATGTGTTGGCCTACTTTGTTGATAGGTTTGATTTGATGTGTGATCATATGTCTGTGCCTATTTGTGTTTCTACACCCATGGGTGAGCCCTTCGTGGTGGATCGAGTGTATCGATCCTGTATTGTTTCTTTGGTAGGGTATGAAACTTGGGTAGTCTTGATTATTCATAGGATGGTGGACTTCGATGTTATATTGGCTATGGATTGACTCACTCTTTATCATTTTCTTCTTGATTGTAATGCTAATACTGTGACCTTAGTAATACCTAGTGTTTCGAGAGTTGAGTGGAAGGGTGCTAGTGGTTCTTACCCTAGCATGGTCATTTCCTTACTCCGTGCTTAGAGATTGGTGAATAGAGGGTGTTTGTCTTACCTAGCCTTCATTCAGGACACTAGTGTTGAGTCACCTCTCATGAAGACTATTCATGTGTTTCAGGAGTTTCCAGATGTATTTCCTACTGATCTTCCAGGTGTTCCTCCCGATAGGAATATCGATTTTGCTACTGATTAGGAGTTGGGCACTAAGCCCATCTCTATTCCTCCCTATTATTTGGCTCTGATAGAGTTGAAGGATCAGTTCCAAGATTTGTTGAGTAAGGGGTTTATTTGCCCTACTATGTCGCCTTGGGTGCACCAGTCTTGTCCGTGAAGAAGAATGTGACTAGAGGATGTATATTGATATGAAAATTGCCATGTCCTCATTATTATGTGAACATGCATATGTGCTTTGGTTCTAAAACACTGTGATGAGATCTATTGGGATGCTTATGCCAAGGTAAAATGGTTCCAGTAATGCTGAGGGGAAATTATTCTGGCGGTTGATGATTATGCCGAGGGTAAATGGTTCAGGCGGATACATGGACCATGTGCGTCCCCCATAGGTTCTAGCTTGAGTTTTAGTGGATGTGTATCGTAGGACAAAAATACATCAATACACTTGACATTTCACCTCATTGCATTGCATATCATTACCATTTGTAAACGTTGTGAGTTTCTGTTGTGGAAATTTTGATTGATGAATATGATAATCTATATCGGTAACCTATGTATGTTGGAGTGTTGTTATACGTCTTGTGTGTTATATGAAATTTGAACTATGCTTATAAGGCCGCTTCATCTAACTCTTAAGGAAAAATAATGCTTACATTAGCCTATTTCATATTGACAACTTGTACATAAAATCTAGGCACACATGAAAATCATAAACTTAATTGTAACCTCGTCTAGAAACATATGATCTCGAGTACACTCCTTAATGCTAGTGCTAATATAATGACTTGGTCATACTTTATTTATCTCATCTAAGGGTAATAACATCACACTTGAACCATTCACATGCATTGCAACTAACATCTTAATTCCTCACCTACTCTATGTCAAATCTACTAGATCAGATCTCAAAACTAAATCATCACCTTTATGTTGCCATCCTTTTTTATCATGACACTCATCTCAAATTCAAGCTTAGTGTCTTGTACTAAATACAATTATCAATACAATTTCTCACATACTATACTAACTTATGAATACTAGATAAAATTAAGAAACACTCGCCCACTAAGATCTCATGACAAGTAGGCAATCTTTATCTCTTAGTCTACTTATTTACAGATTATTGTCACATTTCATTTCACAACTTAAGTACTATTTATCCATTCACTATACATCATTGCCTAATTAGTTCTATAACCCTCCGAATATCATGGGGCTCTCCCTTAAAAATCATAAACTCAGCTCAAAGAATCTGAACAATGCATCTTCTCATAAGATAGGTTGTCTTTGATACCAATATTCTCGGTAGGTACAATAATTAAAGGATTGCCCAAACACTTCTTTAGCATAGATATGTTAAATACCAGATGGACTCCTGCTAACTCTGACGGTAGCTCCAACTCATAAGCTACAGTGCCAACTGTCTTGGATATTCTGTAGGGACCAATGTATTGGGGACTGAGTTTTTCCTTCTTACCAAATTTCATAACACCCTTCATGGGTGAAACCTTCAGGTAGACTCAATCATCAACCTCAAATTCTAAGTCTCTCCTTCTAATATCCATATAGGATTTACGACGACTTTGCATTGTTTTCAGCCTCTCCTAAATTATTTTCACTTTCTCTATGACTTGATGAACCAAGTCTATCCCTATCAACTCAGCTTCACCAACCTCAAACCAACCAATAAGAGATCTATACCTTTGCCCATAAAGAGCCTTATAAGGAGCCATTTGAATACTGGAGTACTAACTATTATTGTAAGCAAACTCTATGAGAGGCAAGTGGTCATCCCAATTACCTTTGAAATCCATGACGCATGTCTTCTAGGGTCTGAATGGTGTGCTCTGCTTGGCCATCCGCCTGAGGATGAAAAGTAGTACTAATGTTCACCTTTGAACCCAAACCTTTCTTGAAAGACTTCCAAAACTGAGTGGTGAATTGTGCACCCCTATTTTGAGATGATAGACATTGGAACTCCATCAAGTCAAACTATCTCTTGAATATACAATCTGGCATAATCTTCGATTGAATTTGTAGTCATTATCGGCAAGAAATGGGCTGATTTAGTAATCCGATCTACAATCATCCAAATCAAATTATGCTGACTGCAAGATCGCTGCAAGCAAGTAATGAAGTCCATATTAATCATCTCTCATTTCCATTCCAGGAGAGCTATGTTCTGAGCCACACCACCGAGCCTTTGGTGTTCTACCTTGACTTGTTGGTAATTTGGGCACTTAATAATGAACTCTGTAATGCACCTCTTCATACTAATCCACTAATAGACTTCCCTCAATTCATGGTACTTTTTAGTGGAACCGGGATGGATTAAGTATTAGACCTATGAGCTTCTGCCATGATCATCTCTTGGAGCTCATTCACCTTTGGTACACACAATCTACCTTGATATCTCAATACACCATCTCCCCCTTGTTCAAAAGTCATTACCTTTTTCTTATGAAAATTTGCCTTTATTTTTAGTAAAAGAGGGTATTTATCTCGTTTCTCCTTCACTTTAGACACAAGTGATGATTCAACCCCATTCATCACCACAACTCCACCTTCAGTGGAATCTAACAGACGGACTACCAAACGGGCAAGTTTGTGAACTTCCTTAGCTAACTCTTTCTTGCCTTCCTCAACATGAGCAGTACTCTCCATGGACAACCTTCTCAAAGCATCCGCAACAACATTAGCCTTACCTGGATGATAGACGATACTCATGTCGTAATCCTTGAGCAACTCTAACCACCTCCTTTGTCTGAGATTAAGATCTTTCTAACTGAAAACATACTGTAGACTCTTGTGGTCGGTGAACACTTCCACATGAACACCATATAGATAGTGGCACCATATTTTAGAGCAAACACTACCACTGCCAACTCGAGATCATGAGTCGGGTGCTTCACATCGATAAGAAGGACTTTACAGACATGACTTCATATACATCCCAGGACTCTTGAACTCTGTGCTCTGATACCAAGTTTTTCACGCCCAGAGTTTATAATTAGCCTGGACATGGCCGGCACTCGAGAACCATCGCTGGTCCCCAAGTAAACCCTTGTTCTGTCTTACTAATTAGCGGAAGACTTACTCAAATAGAAATAAGAACTTCAATTGCATAGATAAAATTTAAAGTCTAAATCAAAATCAACTCAAATGAACATCTGGAAATACTTATGAAGTTATAAAATCAATTGTCTCAAGATCTTAGAACATCTCAACATGAAGGGGAAATAAAAAGAGACTCCTAAACATATAACCATCTACGAAGCCTTTAATGCTAAGATAGATGTCGGGGCAGAACCCACGACAACATAACAAAAGTAGGAAATAAGTGTGAATCCCTTCGGAAAACAATGAGGCTCACCAAAGCTAGCTAGAATGCAAATGGTATCAACAAAGTGCATGTTGATGACCCAGAGCACTTGTATCTGCATCATAAAAATATACATGTCGAATGATGTCAGTATTGAATCTGCAAGAATGTAAGGGGAAACTGAAATGATAGACAACTGAAATGATAAGACTAGAAGATATACTCACCTCAACTCAACTTCAATACAAAAGCAATAATAAGAGATGAAATGTATAAACATTATAAAACATAATATATAAACTTAATGATGTATAAAATACAATAAGATACTCTTTACTCTTATTTGGGAGATTCTCTAACCAGCAACAACCACTATGAGCTATGTGATTATACATCGTCTCGCTCACGCTGCCAAAACTGTCTTATACCTTGTTGGGGTATAGAAAACCTCAACTAAGTGGGTCCACTAAGCTATGCTTAAAAGCAATAAAGAGTCATCTAAAAAGTACGATCCTTTACCCATGTTGGATACATGGTTTATGAGGAGTGTGAGTTGTCTGAACTAATCCCCATATCAGTGCTCAATACTACTCCCAATAAATATATACTCATGCTCAATGTTAAAACATTCTCTTTCTCAATTTGAGGTAATTACTCACAAGATCCTCTTAAAAGAGGTAATGCTCTGAAATATATCTGAACTCATAAACTTATTTATAAATCAAAGTTTCTCTCTTTTAAATATAAACGTATTACTTTTAGGAATACTGAGTTCCCTTGAAACGTACCTATGTTTTCTAGTTGATTTCCACACTCTAAGGTACGTCTAAGCAACATGAAATCATCCATAACATGAGATCATGAGCCGTGAATCCATAATTCAATTCAAGGAAAGTTAAGAGTCAAATCAAGAAAAGTTCATAGAGTTTCCAAAAGTCTTTTACAAACGTTTTAACTTTGTTTTAAGACTTGAGTTTTGAGTTGAGTAAATAGTAAAAATTGAAGTTCATTTTTTAAAAGAGTATATCGAGACTATGTATTCCTAAAGAGTCAAATGTTTTCACATTTAAACAAGAAAGGAAACTGAGATTTCCAAAAGAGCCTTTGAGCTAGTTTTCAGTAAAGAGTAAATGCTTTCACAATTAAGCAAGAAAGGAAACTCTTATTCCAAGATAACCTTTGAGCTAAGTTTTGAGCAATTATCTCAAACCACAGAAAGAAGTTACGTTTTTAAACATAAGAGTTAGGAAAAAACTTTCAAGAATTGAAAAAAAGGTTGATTACTGCCCCAGTATTGACCTTAGCAGAAGGTACGCAAGGCTTTGTTGTATATTGTGATGCGTCTAGAGTTGGTTTAGGTTGTGTGTTAATGCAGAATGACAAAGTTATAGATTATACCTCGAGATAGTTGAAAGTTCACGAGAAGAACTACCCAACCCATGACTTAGTGTTGGCTGCCGTAGTATTTGCTTTGTAAATATGGCATCATTATTTGTATGGTGTTCATGTAGATGTATTCACTGATCACAAGAGTCTTTAGTATGTGTTTAGTCAGAAATAACTTAATCTTAGACAGAGAAGGTGGTTAGAGTTACTCAAAGATTATGACATGAGTATTCTTTATCACCCAGGTAAGGCTAATGTTGTTGCTGATGCCTTGAGTAGATTATCTAGGGTAGTACCGGCCATTTTGAGGAAGATAATAAAGAGTTAACAAAAGAAGTGCATAGACTTGCACGATTAGGAGTTCGAGTAATGGATTCCACATAAGGAGGAGTAGTGGTGATGAATGGGGCTGAATCATCATTAGTGTCAGAAGTAAAAGAGAAGAAAAACCAAGATCCTATTTTGCTTGAATTGAAGGAAAATGTTCATAAGAAAAAATTAACAACTTTTGAACAAGGTATGGTGTATAGAGGTATCAAGGTAGATTGAGTGTACCAAGGGTGAATGAAATCCAAGAGGATCATGGAGGAAGCTCATAGCTCCAGATATTCTATCCATCCGGGTTCCTCAAAGATGTATCGTGACTAGAGAGAGGTATATTGGTGGAGTAGTATGAAGAAAGGTACTGCAGAGTTTGTTGCTAAATGCCCGAATTGTCAACAAGTTAAAGTAGAGCACTAATGGCTTGGTGGTATGGCTCAGAATATGGAATTTCCAGAATGGAAGTGGGAAATGATCAATATGGATTTCATCACAGATTTACCAAGGTCTCGCAAGCAACATGATTCTATTTGAGTTATTGTCGATAAAATGACTAAATCAGCCCACTTTTTACCGATAAAGACTACCCATTCAACAAAAGATCATGCTAAGTTGTATATTCGAGAGGTAGTCAGACTTCATGGGGTTCCAATATCAATTATTTCAGATAAAAGAGCACAATTTACTACACAGTTTTGGAAGTCATTCCAGAAAGGCTTGGGTTCAAACGTGAATTGAGTACTGCTTTTCATCCTCAGACAGATGGTTAAGCAGAGCGCACTATTTAGACTTTAGAAGATATGTTGAGGGCCTGTGTGATTGATTTCAAGGGTAATTGGGATGATCACCTACCTCTCATTGAGTTTGCTTACAACAATAGTTACCACTCTAGCATCCAAATGGCTCCTTATGAAGCTCTTTATGGGAGAAGATACAGATCTCCTATTGGATGGTTCGAAGTTGGTGAAACTGGGTTGATAGGACAAGACGTAGTTCATCAAGATATGGAGAAGGTGAAAGTTATTCAAGAGAGGTTGAAAATAGTGCAGAGTCATTAGAAATCCTATACATATGTTAGGAGAAGAGACTTAGAGTTCAAAGTAGATAATTGGGTTTACTTGAAAGTTTCATCTATGAAGGGTGTTATCAGATTTGGCAAGAAGGGGAAACTTAGTCCCAGGTATATTGGTCCTTACAGAATATCCAAGAGGATTGACAATGTAGCTTATGAGTTAGAGCTACCACAAGAGTTAACAACTGTTCATCCAATATTTCACATCTCCATATTGAAGAAGTGCATGGCCGATCCTTCACTTATTATACCTACTGAAGATATTGGTATCAAATATATCTTATCATATGAGGAGATTCCTTTTCAGATTCTAGATCGCCAAGTTCGCAAGTTGAGGACTAAAGAAGTTGCATCAGTCAAAGTTTTGTGGAAAAATCAGTTTGTTGAGGAAGCTACTTGGGAAGCTGAGGAGGATATGAAGAATAGATACCCACATCTCTTCGAATCCGGAGAAGTTCCAAATTAAGGTACTAATCCTATTCTTGGATTTTATTTTAAGTTGGCATGTTGTAATTACATTTTTCTTGTTGGGTGTTTGAGCTAGATGTTAGATGTTATGCCTTAGCCTACTAAGAGTAGTCTCATTCGAGGATGAATGTTCCCAAGGGGGAGATATTGTAACACCTCGCTATTTGAAAGAACTAGGAAGTCTTAGAATTAGAAAGAAATCATTTTTGGAAATAATCAAATTTGGAAAGTTTGACAAAGTTAAGCTAAATATGAGTTTTGGGTCAACTTCAAACGATGATAACTTCTAGCTCAAGATGAGTTAGGTGTGATAAAAGATACCGTAGGAAATATCTTTGAATTCTCTTTCCAATGCCACATATTTTGATCAGTTTTGAGTTCGTAGAGGAAGATATGCCCATTTGAAGTTGGGATGTCTAGATAAGAAAAGTCAAAACCGGATTTTAGAAGGACATTATGGTCTTTTCACTACCCAATTAATTAAATTCATTTTTGATAATGAAGTTGGGGTCTCAACTGATTGGATTCAGTTTACACTATTGAAAATAAGTTAGGATTTTGAGAGAAGAGAAAAGAAGAGGAGAAAAAAGAAGAAGAAGGGAATCACCAGTTCTTGAAGATTTGCTTGTGAATTTTGCCAAGGGGTCATCCCTACGAGGTATGTGAGATCACATAGCATTGGGTTAGTTCACCCACGTGCCAATCATGATTTTATTCAGTGATATTTGGTTCTTGAAAGTATAGAAATTGAGTTCTTGATGGATTTGTTTGAAGTTTCTATTGGGTTCTTGATTGTTGAAGTTGTTGAGAAATTCTTGATTTAAATTCATGAAATTAGATATCGTTTTGAGTAGATTCTTGCATACTTTGGTTATGTAGTCGAACGCAAGTGTTTGGGGGAAAGAACCAATTGAATCTAGAGGGTTTAGAGTTGAAAAATGAGCAAGAAAAATTGGGAAAATTCTGGGGAAAGAGGTGGGGTGCCGCGCCAGCCAAAGCGCCCCACTTTGTGTTCTGTAGTGTGGGCTCTGGAGTGCTGGGCCAGCTAGTGCGCCCCATCCCCAGTTTTGAAGTTTAAGCTTTGGTTATCCGTGCCACTCAGAGCGCCAGGGACGCTAGGTTCTCTACCCTTTCCCACTTCTTTCCGTAGAGTTCCCTTGAAACGTACCTATATTTTCTAGTTGATGTCTACACTCTAAGGTACGTCTAAACAACATGAAATCATCCATAACATGAGATCATGAGCCTTGAATCCATAATTCAATTCAAGGAAAGTTAAGAGTCCAGTCAAGAGAAGTTCATAGAGTTTCCAAAAGTCTTTTACAAACGTTTTAACTTTGTTTTAAGACTTGAGTTTTGAGTTGAGTAAAGAGTAATTAAGATTCAAGTTCATTTATTCAAAAGAGTATATCGGGAATATGTATTCCTAAAGAGTAAAATATTTTCACATTTAAATAAGAAAGGAAACTGAGATTTATAAAAGAGCCTTTGAGCTAGTTTTCAGTAAAGAGTGAATGCTTTCACAATTAAGCAATAGAGGAAACTTTGATTTCCAAGATAGCCTTTTAGCTAAGTTTTGAGAAATTATCTCAAACCACAAAAAGAAGTTATGTTTTTAAACATAAGAGCTAGTATTATATTTTGGGAGTAGTATTGAGCACCTATATGGGGGAGAGTTCAGAAAACTGCCAGCCCCCATAAACCATGTAGCCATCATGGTTAAAAAAGGGTCATACATTTTAAATAATTCCTCAGTGCTTTTTAGCACAGACTAGTTGATCCACTTAGTAGTCAGGTTCTATACCCTCGGCAAGGTATAGGACGACCCTGGCAGCGTGAGGTAAAATACTGTATCATCACAATCACTCTTAAGTGATGGTTGTCGGTTAGAGAAACTCCCACAAAAGTATTTTGTATTCTTACATCCACAGAAGTAAATAGTATTTTTTTTATACATTACAGAGTTTATATTGTATCTTTGCATACATACAAAGTTACTATTGTATTTCTAAACACACAGAGTTGTTATCCATGTTTTAAAAGGTTTTATCTATATTGAATTCATATTATTGCTTTATATTGAAATGAGTTAAGTTGAGTTGAGTTGAGCCCATGTATGTTCTTTCAGTTCCTTTCAAGCTTATGTCTTGTTTTAGTATTCCCCTTGCATGCTCGTACATTCAATGTACTGACGCCATTTAGCCTGCATCGTTATTATGATACATATACAGGTAACCAGGATTAGCATCCAGTGCTTTGTTGATCCAGTTGGGCATTCAGAGTCTTGTGGTGAGCTTCCTTTCTTTTCGGAGGATTCCTATTTACATTGCTTTAGTAGTTTTCAATTGTTATGATGATTAGGGGTCTTGTCCCGACATCCCTCCCAATTTTAGAGGCTTCATAGATAGACAGTTAGTTAGTTCATTTGTCACTATTTTGTTATTGGCTTATGTTTTGAGACTTGAGTTGTCATCTTGGCTAGTTGAGTGATTCTTTAAGACATTCTAAGTTTATTTCATGAGTTCTTCATTTAAGACTATTTTCTTGTGTTTAAGTCTTCTGCTGAGTAGTAAGCCAGGCCAAGGGTTCGCTTGGGGCCAATATTGATTCTCAAGTGCCAGTCCTACCCAAGGTGTAGGCTCGGGGTGTGACATATGTCTCTTATGAAATTGATGGAAATGATTTATCGATGTTGTTGTTGTTGTTGTGAAAGGATTTCTCACATACTACTCAAAACATGAATGTGAAAGGGTTTTCTCACATGAAGGATTCATAGAGTTGAAAGGTTTTCTCAACTAAAAGATGAATCAAGATTTATGACTATTCTAATGAACTCTAGCTTGGATTGACTACTTTATTGTTTCTCTCCATGGATTATAAGATGAATATGACAAATGACTATTCCATGGTATTTATGCTTTTCATCGAGAGGATATTGAGATGTAAGCTCTCCCTAAGAAGAGGCCGAGTTTCTAGTAGGAAACTTATTATCCCATAACTATGTGCCACCATAAGATGATTGTCTTAGATAGACATTAGGTAGTGGATCCACTTAATCTAGAAGTTTATGGTTCTTACCTTGGCAAGTAAGGACATCTTTTTCGGTGTGGGATAGACACCAGATTCCATGTTATAGCTCACATAGTCTGTTGACACCGAATTTTGACCCTCCTTTCTTCTAATTTATTGTTTTCGAGCTTCTAAATTAATAATGTATGAAATTATCCTTTTTCACAACTATTATTTACTACTACGACCATTTATCATTACTTTGTTATCATCATTATTATGTTTCTATAATTACTATTAAAACTATACGTTTTATTATCGAAATTACTATTATCAATTTTTACACTAGTTTTCTTAAATAAGGGATTTGTCGTCACCTTATTTCAAGTTTTGCATTTATTAAATTAATTATAAATCCATATTTTTTGTATTTATTTTATAGTAGCATAGAGTCGTAATAGTAATATTTTGATTTCATAAATTCTTAATTGTCATCTTACAATATATATTGTATTGGTTATTAAGTTAGAAGCCCAAAAAACATTTAAAAGAAGAAGAAGAGAAACGACCTAAATAAATTTTGCCAAAAGCCCAATAATCTTGACCTACTCAGCCTTAATCTGTCCTAATTTTTTATCTAACAAAAATGAATTTGCAGCACTTAATTTGTCTCTTTCTCTTCCTCAATCGCCGCTTTCATTCTCTGTGACAACAAAGGAGGAATTTTTGGCTCCATCTTCATTTTTGGACAAAGTTTGACCTCTATGTCTAAAAATCAATATTTGTGTGCCCATTTTAAATGATTTCCTGCAGAAATCTAAAAACTTTGACCAAGATTTTCAGATGAACTTTTGAGAAGAGTAGGAAAAAGTGAGACCTTTTCTCATTTCGATTTTCTCTGCTTTCTTTTTGTCACTTTTGACTTAAGATTTTGCTTTATCTCTGTTTTGTTGTCATCTATTGAAATGACTTTCAGCGTTCAAATTCAAATGACCATTTTTCATTCAAATCCCGCTCGAAATTTCAAGAAAGAAGAACCTTAGTTTGTCCACTATAAAAACCAACCTTTGCACTCATTTTTAAGGAGAAGATTTTTTGACCTCCATAGCAGCCTTAGACATTCATTTTAAATTTTTTTTTACCATTGCACCAGTGTACTGCTAACTACTATTTCTGTTTAAAAATATTGTCTTTACATTCTATTTCGATCTTGGCTGAAGCTCTGTTTTTGAGGCTTATTCGAGTTCGTCATTATTCAAAGTTAGACCTTCGACCGAAGTACCCATTCACTGCCCGAAAACATGTGATATTCACTTCCTCGTCCTCTCTTTTTGCTTTGTTAGTTAATCAAGATGTTTTCTTTGTTACTATATTATGATGCTATAAAATGATTTCTACTTAGCATAACTAGAGTAAGAGGGATATTTGCCTCTGTTTTCTTCTAATTTTGCTTCTGTAATAATTATTATTCCTATTTTGAAAAGTTTTTTGGGTCAAGAGCAATCCATATTGTTTGGCTAATGTTACAATATGTTATGTTAGGCTTAAGTCAGGTAAGAATTTTGCAATTTATGTTTTCTTCAAGATAGATACACACTTAAAAGAGTCATGCTTGTAGAACACAGTGCTTCCCCTATCCCGTAGCTATCCTTTTTAAAAAAAAATATATACAAAGTAGGAGTTAGAATCTTTATATATATGGGTATATAAGTTTTGTCGTTATATATATATAAATGGCATGTGTAGAATCTCAAAAAAAAATAAAAAATCTTGCTTGACTTCACTCATATCTTGTTTTCTTGTCTGTAGGTTGGTATTGTAAAAGAAAAAATAATAATCATTGGCATATTGTTTGAAGCCGTTTCGTTGATCCATCTGAGATTTAGTTTTAAATCATTGTTTTTCCAATTAGTTGAATTATGTGAGAACTATCTTATTCCTAGTTTGAGTAATAATATAAACAATATCTTGGTAGCTTAGATATGAGTAGACTTACCCATTATTTTTATGCTTTAAAGTTGTTGAAGTAGTGGCTTAAGTTTTGTTTGACAATTGTGTATTTTCATATATTTGGATATTATATTCATTGTATTATTTAACTCAATTCTATTTCTAGTTTATTCGGTATTTAATTTTACTTGCATGAACTTTGGGAGAAAAAATGGAGTCTCAATTAGGACTCTCACAAAATTTGAGTCTCATAGACTCGATTCCATCTCTCATCCGAAAAAGGAGTCAATATTCTATATTCCTATGTCACATCCGATAGAAATAAGAGCAAATGACTTGCTTGGGGTGCCTATGGCGTCCTCTTTTCTTTCCTTCACTTATTTCTTATGTCTAACTTTTTGTGTTTTGATTTATTAGTGTGTTTGAGTTTATCTTCATGTTTTGGATTATACATTGAAACTTATGATTAACATAGAAAATGCTAGTCAATTACTTGGGGTGTCTTATGTAGCTAGACATTTAATTTAGTAGTCGAAATCTAACAATTACTTGAGAAAAGATTTTTGATGACTTATTATTACTCTTATATTTAAAGAAGTTTATTTTAAATAAGTTAAATTTATTTTCATAGAAGCATTTGACTAAAAACTATTTCTTTACTTTGTTCAAATTTTATTGCATCAAATGTTTCGATTATAACGTGCAAATAAATCACAATTTAGTGCATTGTTTTGGCTTTCAAAAATGAATTGATTTAATTTTAGTTCAATACTCAAGAGAAGATAGTTGAACTTGTAACTTCATTTTATAAACTCAAACTCATGAAAAACAACTTTTCTATTTAAATGCTCAATTTTCTACTTTCATAAATTTATATTATAAGTATTCTATATACATACCATTTATCTACTTAAATTAACTTTAAAGTCTAAATTATTTTATTATGTGGTACTTCTCTTAAAATACTTATAATATGTTCTCTTAATTATATTGATTACGTCATATTTTTCAAAGCTTTTAAAAAAATAAATATAAATAACCTAAGTTTGACCGGTAATCGTGTTTAACGAATCTTAAAGGATGCTTAATCCCTTCCCTTTAGGATAATTAGAACCCTTACCTAGAATCACATAAGTTAAGTAGACCATTAATTGGAGCTAATTTTTAGTATTACTTATTTTAATATTTTGACGTCCTAATTAACCTTAAGAAATAATTAGGTGGCGACTCCTTAAGTTAATTATTTAGGAATCACCAATATGTCGTACACTATTTGACGTGAGTTAAAATGGGTATAACATGGTCTATGTCGGTTAATGGCAAACTTTTCATAATAATGAACTAAGGTTACTTCTAGAAGTATCTCAAATGTGTTTTAAAGATGTTTAGCTTGCATTGACCATGATTATGACTTATGTCTTCTAACATTTTATTTTATGATTTAGCTTGGTCATTGCATGTCAGATACAGTCCTTTTAGCATGATTTCATGACTCTTATGCATTGCTATCATACTTGGTACATAAGATGTACTAACACATAATGTTGCCTACATTGTTTAACTAATGTAGGGTTCGACGCTCCTACCATCCACACTCGTGGATAGATTGATCCTTAGATTCTTTGAAGATTGGTGAGTCCTTTTGTTCCGAGGATCGAAACTCTTTAATTTCCTTATGTCTTTTAATTTCGGATTGTGTATGTGATGTATGAGTTACGTCCCAATCACTCCTATGATGTAATAAATGGTTTTGAGACTTAGGTTAGACTTCCGCTACTTTTTCAGACTCTATTTATGATATAAAATTTCTTTTGAACGCTTTAATATTCTATTATCTTGTATATGTATTCTAAGTGGCTTGTGTGAGGTCTCTCAGGGTCCTATACACCATGTTACGACTTGGGTGTATTTGAGTCGTGACAAACATGGTATTTAGAGCACAAGGTTTAGAAAGGTCCTAGGAAGTTTCATAAGCCATGTCGAGTACAGTCTTGTTCATGAATATAAAGCACACCACATTTATGAATAAGAAGCTATAAGATGATTAGGAAACTCCACTTCTTTCATTACTCTAAAGTCGTGCGATAGAGTGTAATTCTATATGTCCTTCTCCTAATCCCTATCCAATGCTTTTCAGGATATGGCCCCTCAAAGAGCATACGTTAGGAGGAATGTGAATGAGAATGTGGAACAAGAACTTCCTCAAGTTCCAGCCGACCCTTTGGCTTAACAAGTGACTAATGCGGAGTTTAGGGATGCTTTTCAAGTGTTGGTGTCACGACCCGAGCCTACACCATGGACGTGGCCGACACTCGAGAACTATTGCAGGTCCCAAGCGAACCCTCATCTTGGCTGACTACAAGTGGAAGACTAACTTAAGCGTATAGAAAACTTAAAATTGAATAAATTCATTAGACTCAATTACAAATATTTAACTCAAATGAATAAATCTGAATAAAAATAATATATTCAACTCGCCATAAAATAGGCAACTTAAGTATTTAAAACATTTACAAAATAAATGAACAGACTTTTGAAACTCTATTGTCTATCTATGAAGCCTCTAACTGACAAAGATGGTAGTCGGGACAAGACCCATGACATCCTACAACTGATATAACTGAAAGTACAAGTGGAACCCTCCGAAAGTAAAGAGGCTCACCATAGCTAACTCGAACTGCATGTGGTATCAACGAAGCGCCTGTTGATGATCCTGAATACCTGTATCTGCATCATGAAACGATGTAGGCCAAATGGCCCAGTACATGGAATGTACAAGCATATAAGGGGAATTATAAAGTATAACATAAGCTTGAACTTGATAAAAAGGAAACATACTTACCTCTTCTCAACTCACTCAACTCAACTCAAAGAAACATAGTTCAACTCAACTCAAGGAATACTCAAGGTTACTCAAAACTTCTCAAACTTACTCAAACTTACTCAAACTTAATCAACTCAGAAGTAAGGTTCTCAACTCAGTGAAATGGGGCTCAACTGAACAATAAGGTACTCGACTCATTGAAACACAATTCAACTCAAGATACTCAAGAACAAAGCAACGATAAAAGATGCAATATATGGAAAGCTTTTGCAACAGTAGATAATAACTCAATGTATTGAAGAACACAATAACAACTCAATTTGTATATTATAAAATATAATATAACTTTGTGGGAGTTTCTCTAACTGGTAACCATCACTATGAGCTCTGTGATGATACAACATCTCACCCACGCTTCCAGAACTATCCTATACCTTACCAGGGAATAGAACCTCTCAACTAAGTGGATCCACTAGTCTATGCTAAAAAGCATTAAGGTATCATCTAAAAAGTATGACCCTCTCTATCCACGTTGGCTACATGGTTTATGGGGGGCTGTGAGTTATCTGAACTCTCCCCCGTATCGGTGTTCAATACTACTCCCAAAATATACTATCTCATATGTTTAAAAACATAACTTTTTCTGTGGTTTGAGATTATTACTCAAAAATCTTTCTCTAAAAAGGGTGTTACTCAAACTGTTCAAAACTCTTTTAGAAATCTCAGTTTCCTCCTCTTTTAAATGTGAAAACATTTACTCTTGGGACTACTTAGTTCCCATCTATCATTTTAAAGAAAATGAACTCGACTATACTCTTTCTCAACTCAAGTGCTTAAGTCTTAAAACAAGTTTAGGAAAATTTATAAAAAAACTTCTCAGAATAATGTTCATGCCGAATTATGGACGTGAATGACTCAATACTCAAAGGGACTTTCTCTAAATGTTTGAATGAACTCTGAAGACTTAACTCTTAACTCTACCTTGAATTTGTATTATGAATCTAAGGTTATGATTCATTTTATGAATGATTTCTAGGAGTTTAGAAGTAGTTTAGAGTGTTTAGAATCAAAGGGAGTGAAGGTACACTTAAAAGGGACTCAAACGGGACAATCGACGGAAAATGAATGGGGGTAGGCGACCCTGGCATTCTGCCAGTGCGGGGCACCAGCTCCTAACTTTAAAGGTAGCAACCTGGCGCACTGTTGGGGTGCCGCCCCAGCCTTTTCCCAAAATAATCCGATGAATTTTGTCTCTCAATTTCTTATCCTAAATAGTTTTTAATCTATTTCTTTTCTCAAGTTTTCCTTAGATTCAATTATCCAACCTAATTACACACTGATCTACTCAAAACACTCACTTTCATCTTAAGAAATCATCAAAACCCCCAACAAAACAAGATTTAGAATGAATTTCAAGAACACCTATCAAGAACTTAAATCCTTCAATTTTTGAGAATGAAATTACGCTGAAAATAACATGATTGGTGTGTGGGTGAATGAACCCAACACTATGGAGACTTACATAGCTCTTAGGGATCAAACCTATGGCAAAAAGCCGCAACAAAACTCAAGAACCTCGACGAACACCTTGATCCTTTCCTTGTTTCTACTTTTTTCTCTTATTTTCTCTTCTTGAACTGTCAACTAAAACCCTAGGCGTATATTAGGATTATAAAACTGAACCTAATCAGATTAGACCCCTAAAACCTTACTAAAAATGAATTAAATCTGATTGGGTAAGGAAAAGACCAATATTTGGACTGCCTGACTTCAAAAAGGAATATCTCCCTCATACGAGCTCTAAAATTAGCAAACTTGGTGGGGTTGGAAAGATAATTCAAATAACTTTCATTTTATATTTTATGGGCCACCTAATTCATCCTATGCTAAAAGTTATGATCAAAGTTGACCCAAAACTCATACTTAGAACAACTTGCCAAATTTCCAAATTTACTCTAAAAATAGTTTCTTTCTAAGACGGGATGTTACATTGATACATCTAGTGACCTTAACACTTAAGAAAATTTTAAATTTCTCGGAAAAATCCTACTCACAATGAAGGATGGTTCGAGTCTTAGCTCAAAAAATTTCTAAGGGGTTACAGTTGGCCCAATCCATGATGGCTCAAGCCAATAGGGAGGTTGTGGTCCTTGTGAATCCAAATGTGGGTACGGCGACAACTAGAGTGAGGGACTTCACTAGAATGAATCCTCTAGAGTTTCATGGTTCTAAGGTTGATGAAGATCATCGAAAGTTCATTGATGAAGTGTGTATAATTTTGATGATCATGGGAGTGATGCCAGTGGAAAAGGTGGAATTGGCCGCTTATCAACTTAAGGGTGTTGCGCAAGTTTGGTTCAACCAATGGAAATGATAGAGTGTGGTTGATGTGGGTCCTCTTGATTAGGAAAAGCTTAAGTTTCCTCGATAAGTTCTTTCCCCTTGAGATGAGGGAGGCAAAGGCACTTGAATTCATCATCCTTCGTCAAGGGAATATGAGTGTTATGCCTTAAAATTCACACAATTGTCTAGATATGCTCTTACTATGGTTGTCGATCCTAGGGCTAGGATGATTAAGTTTATTTCGAGAGTGTCCGAGATGGTAGTAAAAAAATGTCATACCGCCATGCTCATCAACGATATGGACATTTCTCGTCTAATGGTGTATGCTCAATAAATAAAAGAAGAGAAACTTAAAGAAAGATCTAGGGAAGCAAAAAAGGCAAGGACCGGCGATTGTGACTTTTCACATTCAAGGTCTGATGGACATGGTCGTTCTAAGTTCCAACAAAGGTTTTCCATTCAAGGTTCCTCCAATTCCCCCCTAAATTCAAAAGATAGGATGTCTAACCCTAAAACTCAAGGAGGAAATGGTGGTGGATTTTCATCGCCTACTTGTGCTAAATGTGGAGGAAGCATGAGGGTAAATTCTTAGCCGATACAGATGGTTGCTTTGGTTGTGGTAAGAGTGACCATCATATAAGGAATTGTCCATCACTTACAGCTAAGGGAATAGAAGGTAGGCAAGCTCTGCCTAGTTTTCCGGGTTTAAGTACTCCAAAGCAAAACTGATTCTATGCACTTCAAACTCGTCATGGGCAAGAGGGTTCTCCCGATATGGTTATTGGTATGTTTAAGTCTTTAATATTGATGTTTATGCTTTGCTTGATCCCGGTGCTACCTTTTCTTTTGTGACACCATATGTGGCTATGAGATTGGACATTCTTCCAGATGTGTTGTTAGACCCTTTCTCTGTCTCTACTACTATTGGTGAATCTATTGTGGCTAAGAGAGTCTATAGAAATTGTCCCATATCCTTATCCCATAGAGTTACTCATATTGATCTTGTAGAGATTGATATGTTAGATTTTAATGTTTGTAACACTCCAGAAACTAGTAGGCTAGACTGGAGCTTAACATAAGGGTTAGAGTCGTAAACGTACCTTCTCGTACCTAAAAATATAGGATTTGATGTTAGAGTGTCAAGGTACGAACCCCAAGGACCAACCATGGGTCCTTGAGGAAGACCCTGGAAAGTGACCTGGACAGTGACCCACCAGGGGGACCTACGCCCCGTAGGTCCATCAATGCCCGTGGGTGGGCAGTCGTGGATCAAGGCCCCAGGACTCAAGTCCCAGAACCAAACCACGGTTCACCAGCACGGGCCGTGGGTCCAACCACGGTCCATCTGTGGTGGGTCGTGGGTGAGGCCTGAAACAACTTTTTAGCAGTTAAGCTTAGGGGCACTTTGTGGTTTTACAAAATTAATTAGTTATTAAGTGACATCGTTTTATACTAAATTAGACTAAATATATAAGGTTTTTAAGTCACCAAATTAAGTCATCCAAACCATCATTTTAAAAATCCCAAAAAAACTCATCGTTACCAAAAAATTCTCTCTCTAAAACTCCAACGAAGAAGAAGAAGAAAGTTGAAGCTAGGGTTTGAAGGGAGCAAGGATTTCTACTCAATTTTGTTGGAGATTCATAGCTAAGGTATGGTAGTCCTTCATCCATGGATAGTCTTCATCCATGGAGTCCCTTTAAATCCAATTTCAAACTAGTAATCTCCCAAAAACTAGGGTTTCACTCCAAGTCATGAATTCCTTTCTAAAATCAATTTTAATGATTTAATTACTTTATATTAGGATTGAGTTGATGATTTATTATGGTTTTATCTTGAAATCCCCCAAGAATCCATGAAATCCCCATATTCCCAATTTATGACCTTGTGATGTGGGTGAATTGATAAAAAGAAGGATATTATGAGATTATGCTTGTAGTAATTGAGTTATTTGAATTATGTTATTATCCATGTCTAATGTAGTAATTCTAGATGTGTTGATGGAATGTGATCCTTGATCCTTGAAGGGTAAAGTATGAGAATTTGGCATGATTATGAGATTTACATGTATGCTTTAAGAACACTTTGAGAGTAAAGTGATTATGAATATGATCTAGTTGTTGTGTTGGTGAAAGGTTATCCTCATATACACACATGTATGAATATGCTATGATGTGAAATGTTTTCTCACAATATGATGATTCTAAGGTTGAAAGGATATTCTCACCTATTGAATCTAGGAGCTATCTTATGAATTATGTTGGATTGAGTGCCAAGACACTCTTCCATGAATATGAACTTAAGTCAAGAATTAATAAGTATTTCGTGGGAATTAATGCTTACACCAAGTGGATATTGATGTGAGATGGAAGCCCTCACGATAGTAGAGGCTGGGTTTCTAGGAGCAATCTCTTGGGATGGAAGACCTCACGATAGTAAAGGCCGAGTTTCTAGTAGTAATTCCCTTGTCCCATAAACTATATGCCCTCATAGGTATTTAGCTAGTGAATCCACCTAAACTAAGAGTATGGTTCTACCTTAGGCAAGTAGGACAACCCCTTTTTGGTGTGGGGTAGACACCGAATTCCATGTTAAACTCACATGGTCTATGTTGGTTAAGGCTTATCCCACTAATGTTAGTATGAACAAGAATATGAATTATGGACTATAGCTACTCAATAAGCTTCACTTAGTATGGCTGAGATGATGGGATCTTATTCGTGCATTGCACAAGTATGCTTATAGGGTATTTATGGTATGTTCCTCTTATGGTATGATTATCTATGAGTTGATTATGCTTATGACTTGTGCTTTTCCATTATGTTCAAAATGATGCTTTAACTTAATAAATTGCATGCATTCAACTAAAATATCCCTTTTAGCATGTTTTCATGGTTTTATGCATGGCTATCATACTTGGTGCATTTTTGTACTAACCCATATTTTCCTACATTTTCCCCAAGTGTAGAGTCTGGTTTTCAAGGTGGTCCCCATTGTGGCTAAGCTTATATTTGCTCATTCCTCCTAGCTTGTTGGTGAGTCCTCATGCGTCGAGGTTAGATGTTTTCACTTAGTAGTTTCATTCTTGTATTTCCTTTCAGATTATGTTATATGGGCTATGTCCCTATTTGATTCAAGTATTGTAATAGATGGCTATATTGAGACAAGTCTAGACTTTTGCTTTCCTTTATGAAAATTTTGGACTTGAAATGAGTTTTTACTTTTTATTGTTCTATGATTATGTTATGATATGTTAAGTTGCTTTCATGGTGCCTTTCGGAGTCCTATGTACCTTGTTACATCTAGGGGGTACCACTGGGTCATGACAAACTTGGTATCAGAGCACAATGTTTAGAATGATTCTAGGATGATGTCTCATAAGCCAAGTCTAGTAGAGTCTTTTTCATAAGTTTGAAGAGCTCCACATTTATGAATGAGAGGCTACAAGATGATTAGGAAACTACACTTTTTTTATTACTCTTAAGTCGTGCCATAGAGTTTAACTCTTTAAAGTCCCTCTCCTAATCCTTCTCTTGTGTCTTCAGGATATGAATACACGAAGGGCAAACGCTATAAGAATGGAGGGTGACCATGTGAATGAAGAAGCTCCTCAAGCTAATCAAGCTCCGATTAATCCTTCGACTATGTCGGATATGGAGGTTAGGTCAACTTTTCAAATGTTGTCCCAAGCTTTGACGACTCAAGCTCAAGCTGTGATGGCTCAGGCCAATAGGGATGTTGTGACTCATGTGAATCCTAATGTGAATTCAGCTGCTTCAAGGGTTAGGGATTTTGCTAGAATGAACCCTCCTGAATTTCATGGCTCCAAAGTGGAAGAGGATCCTCAAGAATTTGTGGAAGAGATTTATAAAGTACTTGATATTATGGGGGTGACTTTGGTAGAGAAAACAGAGTTGGCCTCCTACCAATTGAAAGGTGTTGCTCAAGTGTGGTATAATAAATGGAAGAGAAATAGGTTGGTAGGAGCGGGTACCATAGAGTGGGAGGTGTTTAAATCAACATTTCTTGATAGATTCTTTCCCCAAGAGTTGAGGGAAGCTAAGGTGGAAGAATTCATCAACCTCGTCAAGGAAGCATGAGTGTGAAAGAGTATACACTAAAGTTCGCTCAATTGTCCAAGTATGCTCTAACTATGGTGGTAGCTTTGAGGGAGGAGATGAGTAGGTTTTTGATGGGTGTGTTTGACTTGGTTGAAGAAGAATTCTATACGACAATGCTCCTCCATGACATGGATATCTCAAGGCTTATGGTGTATGCTCAACAAATTGAGGAGTCCAAACTAAAGAAAAAGAATAGAGAGGTGAAAAGAGCTAGAACCTGTGATGGGAACTTCTCTAATGCTAGGTCCGATGGATAAGGTCAACCAAGGTTCAAACAAAGGTTTTCCAACCAAGGCTCTTCTAGTGCTCCAAGGGTCAACAATGATAGGGTTTCCAACCCTAAACCTCAAGGAGGTAGTAGTGGTGGTTCTTATGTTGGTAGGCCTAATTGTGCAAAATATGGAAGAAAACATGATGGTAAGTGCCTAGTTGGATCGGACGGTTGCTATGGTTATGGAAAGAGTGGCCACAAGATGAGAGATTGCTCGATGCTCGTGGCCAAGGAAAGAGAAGGCAAGCAAGCTCCTCCTAGCGGTTCAAACTCGAATGCCTTAAAACAAAACCACTTTTATGCTCTTCAATCCTGAGGTGACCAAGAGAGCTCCACGGATGTTGTGACCGATATGTTAAAAGTATTTTATATTGATGTATATGCCTTGTTAGATCTCGATGCTACTTTGTCCTTTGTGACACCTTATGTGGCCATGAAGTTTGATATGCTTTCTCAAGTGCTATTAGGCCATTTTTAGTTTATACCTCGGTTGGTGATTCAGTGGTGGCTAAGAGGGTGTATAGAAGGTGTCCCATTTCCTTGTCCCATAGAGTTACTTTGGTGGACTTGGTAGAGCTTGACATGTTAGACTTTGATGTGATTTTGGGTATGGATTGGTTGCATGCATGTTATGCCTCTATCGATTGAAGGACTCGGGTAGTTAAATTCCAATTTCCAAATGAGCCTTTCCTTGAGTGAAAAGGACGAAATTCTATGCCTAGAGGTCAATTTGTCTCTTGTATTAGAGCTAGAAAGATGATCTCCAAAGGGTGTATTAACCATCTTGTTAGGGTGAGGGATGTGGATTCTGAAACCCCTTCTCTAGAGTTGGTTCTGGTGTTAATGAGTCCCCGGAAGTTTTCCCCGATGATTTGCCCGGTATTCCTCCCGAGCGGGAAATAGATTTTGGTATTGACCATCTTTCGGATATGCAACCTATCTCTATTCCTCCTTATAGAATGTCTCCGACGGAGTTAAAAGAGTTGAAGGAGCACCTAAAGGATTTGTTAGATAAGGGCTTCATCCGATCGAGTATCTCTCCATGGGGTGCTTCGTTGTTGTTTGTTAGAAATAAGGATTGGTCTCTTAGAATGTGCATCGATTATCGTCAATTGAATAAAGTAACCAACAAGAATAAATATTCTCTCCCAAGGATAGATGACTTGTTTGACCAACTTCAAGGGGCTAGCTATTTCTCTAAGATTGATCTTCGTTCGGGTTATCACCAATTGAGGGTGAGAGGGGTTGATATTCCAAAGAAAGACTTCAGAACCCGGTATGGTCACTATGAATTTGTTGTTACGTCATTTGGGTTGACTAATGATCCGGCGGCATTTATGGACTTGATGAATAGGGTGTTTGGGCAATACCCATACATGTTTGTGATTGTGTTTATCGACGATATTTGAATATACTCAAGGAGTGAGAATGAACATGTGGAACATTTGAGAAATGTGTTGCAAGTTCTTAAGGACCAACAACTTTTTACAAAGTTTAGCAAGTGTGAATTTTGGTTAAGGTCCGTAGCTTTTGTTGGTCATACTTGTGGGCTAGCTTCGTTGTTGATCAACGAAGTGAAGTTTTGGTGAGTCCTCATTGTGTTCGAGGATGTGATCACCACTTTCTTTTATGTTCTTCCTTTATGTCTTGGACTTTTGTATGGGTTGTGACCCAAGACTTATTTCATGTTGTTTAGATGGTTTGAGACTATGTCATTACACTTTCGCTCATTTTTATAAAAGACTTGGATTGTATTGAAAAGTTTTAAATTCCCACTCATTTCTATTACTTTATGTTACGATATGCTAAGTAGATTATATGAGGCCTCTCGGGGTCTTATACACCTTGTTACATCTAGGGGGTACCCCTAGGTCGTGACAAACATGGTAATCAGAGAACAAAGTTTAGAATGGTTCTAAGATGTCTCAAAACACCTAGTACAGTCTTGTTCACAAGTGTGAAGCGTGCCACATTTATAAATGAGAGGCTATTAGATGTTTAGGTAATTCCACTTCTTCACTTCTTTAAGTTGTACCATGGAGTTTAACTTTATAAATCTTTCTCCCAATCTGTGCTTGATGGTTTTCAAGATATGACTACTAGAAGGGCAAATGCTAGAAGGTTGGAGGACAACAATTTTGAGCAAGAGGTTCCTCCCCAAGGTCTTCCTCAAGCTCCAATTGACCCATTGATTGAGAATGTGACTAATGCGGAGTTTAGGTCGGCATTCCAAGTGTTGGTTCAAGCCATGATGGCACAAGTTAATAGAGAGGTGGTAGCCCCCGTGAAACCAAATATGGGTACAACGGCGGCAAGAGTGAGGGATTTCACAAGAATGAACCCTCCCAAATTTTATGGCTCCAAAGTTGAGGGACACACTCAAGAGTTTAACGACAAGGTCTATAAGATAATTGCTATCATGGGTGTGAATTCGGTAGAGAAGGCATAACTAGCCGCTTACCAACTCAAAGGTGTTGCTTAGACTTGGTTTAATTAGTGGAAAGAGGCAAGGCCAATGGAAACGAGTCCCCTAGAATGGGAAAGGTTCAAAAGTTCTTTTCTTGATAGATTCTTCCCTCTATAGATGAGAGTGTCCTAGGTAATTGAGTTTATTAACCTTAGGCAAGTAAATATGAGTGTAAGGGAATACACTTTGATGTTCAATCAACTACCCAAGTATGCTCCTTCCTTGTGGCGGATCATAGGGCCAAGATGAGTAAGTTTGTGTCGGGAATGTCTGCCATGGTAGTCAAAGAGTGCCGCACTGCTATACTTATCCATGACATGGATATTTCTCACCTTATGATGCATGCCCAACAAATTGAGGAAGAAAATCTCAAGGAAAGATCTAGAGAGGCAAAGAGAGCAAAAGTGGATGATGGTAACTATTCACATTCTAGATCCGGTGGACGGGGTCTTTCAAGGTTTCGGCAAAAGTTCTTCATGAAAGGTTCTTCTAGTGCTCCTCCAAGGCCTAATAATGAAAGGGTGTCTAACCCAAAACCTCAAGAAGATGGTAATAGGCCTTATATGCCTACTTGTGTTAAATGTGGGAGAAATCATGAGGGAAGTGTCTAGCAGGTTCTAATGCTTGCTTCGGGTGTGGCAAGATGGATCACAAAATAACGAATTCTCCTTCGGTTGCTAAGAATGATAGAGCTGGTCATCGTAGGTATATACCCTACCCTTCATCCAGTTCGAGTGGTTAGGGTAGGAATGCTCCGAAGCAAAACCATTTTTATGCTCTCCAAACTAGAGGTGATCAAGAGAGTTCCCCGGATGTTGTCACTGGTATGTTACAAGTTTTCCATATAGATGTGTATTCTTTACTTAATCCGGTTGTAAATTTGTCATTTGTGAATCCTTATGTAGCTATGAGATTTGATATTCTTCCCGATGTGTTGTTAGAACCTTTTTCTGTTTCTACCCTTGTTTGTGATTCTGTGGTGGCTAAGAGGGTTTATAAGAGATGTCCCATTTTCTTGTTCCATAGAGTTACCTTGGTTGATTTGATAGAGCTTGACATGATAGATTTTGATGTCATCTTGGGTATGGATTGCTTGCATTCCTATTATGCCTTTATTGATTGTAGCACTAGAGTAGTCAAATTTCATTTACCAAATGAGCCTATCCTTGAGTGGAAGGGGGGAAATTCTATGCCTAGAGGTCAATTTGTTTCATACCTAAAAGCTAGGAAAATTATTTCAAAGGGTTGTGTCTACCATATAGTGAGGGTGAAGGATGTGGAGTCTAAAACTCCTAGTCTTGAGTCGGTCCCCATTGTAAAAGAGTTTACGGAAGTTTTCCCCAATGATTTACCCGGTGTTCCTCCCAAAAGGGAAATAGACTTTGGGATTGACCTTCTCCCTAATACCCAACCTATCTCTATTCCTCCTTATAGAATGGCTCCGGTAGAACTTAAGGAGTTGAAAGAACAATTAAAGGACTTATTGGATAAGGATTTCATCTGACCAAGTATCTCTCCATGGGGTGCTCCGATGTTGTTTGTTACGAATAGAGATGGTTCACTCTTTAATGTGTATTGATTACCACCAATTGAACAAAGTGACCATCAAGAATAAGTATCCTCTTTCAAGAATAGATGACTTATTTGATCAAGTCCAAGGGGCAAGTTATTTCTATAAAATTGATCGTTGATCGGGTTATCACTAGTTGAGGGTGAAAGAAGAAGATATTCCAAAAGTGGCTTTTAGAACCTGATATGGTCATTATGAGTTTTTTGTAATGTCCTTTGGTTTGACTAATGCCCCGACGATGTTTATGCACTTGATGAATTGGGTGTTTAAACAATACCTTGATGTGTTCGTAATTGTGTTCATAGATGATATTTTGATCTATTTAAGATATGAGAATGAGCATATTGATCATTTGATGATTGTATTACGAATTCTCAATGACCAATGTCTCTATGCAAAGTTTAGTAAATGTGAGTTTTGGTTAAGGTCTGTAGTTTTTCTTGGCCATATAGTTTCAAGCAAGCGTATTGAGGTAGATCCAAAGAAGATGGATGTGGTCAAGAGTTGGCATAACCTCTATCACTGACAGATATTAGAAGCTTCTTGGGTTTGGCCGGTTATTATAGAAGGTTTGTTGAGGGGTTTTCCTCCATTGCTTCTCTTTTGACGGATTTGACTCAAAAGAAGGCCAAGTTCATATGGTCCGAAGATTATGAGAAAAGTTTCTAATAATTGAAAGATAGACTTACTTCCGCTTAGGTGTTGACTTTATCAGAAGGTATAGATGGCTTTGTAGTATATTGTGACGCCTCTAGAGTTGGATTGGGACGTGTGCTTATGCAAAATAGTAAGGTGATTGCCTATGCTTCAAGGCAACTAAAGGTTCAAGAGAAGAAGTATCCTACCCACGATCTTGAATTAGCGGTGGTGGTATTTGCCTTAATGATTTAGAGGAATTATTTGTATAGGGTACATGTTGAATGTTTATTGACCACAAAATTTTGCAATATATGTTACACAAAAAGATCTAAATCCTTGTCAAAGAAAGTGGCTCGAGTTATTGAAATATTATGATATGAGTTTTCTCTATCACCTCGGTAAAGAAAATGTGGTGGAGGATGCCCTTAGTCGGTAATCTATGGGTAGCGTTGCACATATTAATGATGAGAGAAAAGAGTTGTTTCGATATGTTAATAGGTTGGCCCGATTGGGAGTTCAACTAGTGGATTCCACCAAGGGTGGTATTATGGTCCATAATGGTTCCGAATCATCTTTCATGGACGATGTTAAAACAAAGCAATGTCTTGATCTAACCTTAGTTTAATTGAAAGAGGTGGTTCTAAAGAAGTTTGTAGAGGCTTTCTTCCAAGGGGGAAATTGTGTCCTAAGGTACCAAGGCTGTTTGTGTGTTCAGAATGTTGATGAATTGAGGGAACATATCTTGTCAGAAGCCCATAGTTGTCGATACTCTATTCACCCGAGAGCCACCAAGATGTACCGTGATTTGCGGGAGATCTATTCGTGGAATGGGATAAAGAAAGATATTACATGATTTCTGACTAAGTGTCCTAATTGCCAACAAGTGAAGGTTGAGCATCAGAAATCGGGAGGTTTATCCCAAGATATTAGCATTCCTAGTGGGAAGATTTGAATATGGACTTTATAGCGGGATTGCCACGTACTCGACATCAATATGATTCGATTTGGGTTATAGTAAACCAAATGATAAAATCGGCCCATTTCATTCCCATCAAGGTTTCCTATATGGCAAAAGATTATGCTAAGTTGTATTTGAGAGAGATGGTAATGTTGCATGGAGTGCCCTTGTCCATTATATCTGATAGGGGTACCCAGTTTACTTCACAGGGTCTTGGCACTAAATTTAAGCTTAACATAGATTTTCACCCCCAAAACCGATGGGAAAGCGGAAAGAACAATCCAAACATTGGAAGACATGTTGAGGGCTTGCATGATATATTTTAAGGGAAATTGGGATGACCATCTTCCCTTGATTGAATTAGCCTATAATAATAGCTACCATTCGAGTATTGGTATGGCTCCGTTTGAGGCTCTTTATGGTAGGAGGTGTAGATCTCCTATAGGATGGTTTGAGGTGGGTGAGGTTGCTTTGATAAGACCTGAGTTAGTTCATGAAGCTATTGAGAAAAATCAACTCATTAGAGAGAGGTTGAGAACGGCCCAAGGCCAACAAAAGTCTTATAGGGATGTTAGAAGGAGAGACCTTGAATTTGATGTGCATGATTGGGTTTACTTTAAAATCTCACCCATGAAGGGTGTAATGAGGTTTGGCAAGAAAGGGAAACTTAGTCCTCGTTTTGTAGGCCCATATAAATTTTGAGGTGTGTCGGTAAGGTTGCATATGAGCTTGAATTGCCAAATGAGTTGGCATCGGTGCATCCGGTTTTCCATGACTCTATGTTGAAAAAGTGTGTTGGAGATCCGACATCCATAATTCCCCTAGAAGGGATAGAATTGAAAGAGAACCTTTCTTATGAAGTAGTTCCGATTGAAATCTTAGACCGGCAAGTTAGGAGGTTGAGGAGCAAAGAGGTTGCTTCCGTTACAGTGTTATGGAGAAACCACCTAGTTGAGGGTGCTACTTGGGAGGCCAAAGCTGATATGATGTCCCGATATCCTCATCTTTTTCCTCTTATTCTAGCTTGAGGTAATGAGTTCCTCTTGGTTTGCTTATGTTTGAAGTCATGTGTATTTTATGTGTTCCCATGATTTCCTTAAATTTGCATGTTCATGAAAAAACTTAAGCTTTTGAAGGAATTTTCTTTTATGATGTATTTTCCTCATGTTGTTGAGTATTGAGTATAAGTTGCTTATAGACTTCATGATATGAGTGGTAGAACATGCCTTGACGTGTAGTGGAGATCCCCTCCTTGAATTTGTGCTCTTTGAGATTGAATTGTATATGAGCTCCATGAGATTGTGTAGAGCATTGTTTTTAGTTAGAGATGATAGTTCCTCCTTGAAGATGAGAGATGTTATGATTTCATGTATATTGGGTTGTTAGACGTAGTTCCTACTCTCTTATGGTGCATTGAGTATGTTTAGCTTGGAGATGAAGTTCCTCCTCGATTGTGTGCATTTAGATGAGTTGCATGCATGATGGGCTGCTAGTCTTGAGTCTTTTTTTATTAGAAATATGCCTAGGATCTCATTCGAGGACGAATGATCCCAAGGGGGAGATAATGTAACACCCTGGATTTGAAACAAGGCAAATAATAGTTGTTGGGAAATTGCAGGTGCCATCCACGAGGACCAACCACGGCCTATGGGTTGACCTATGGACCGTAGGTGGGGCTGTGGATAGCAACCTCAATAATTGGACCAGGCATGGACCACGGTGGAACCTACGGTCCGTAGGTAGGTCTACACCCCATGGTCCAGCCTTCATCGATTGGTTGAAATTCTCTGACCATTAACGATGCTTGACTAGGATGGACCATAGATCCATCCACAGTCCGTCAATCGAGGTCTCGTGGGTCAACATGGACAGTTTTTTTTAGGGGCTTAAGGGTCTTTTCCGGTTTTAGTTAAATCATTGTGGTGTCGTTTTGCCTAAACCTTGACCACATATATAAAGATTTTAGACCCCTAAACTCACTCAATTAAGTCATTCTCTCAATTCCCAAAAGAAAACTTAAATCCCCTCTCAAATATTCTCTCTCTAGAAGGTAGAAGCATAAGAAGGAGATTGAAGCTAGGTCAAGATCAAGTCTCCAAATTTTCAAGCTTTGGTGGGCATTTTGACTAGGGTATGATGAATTTTCATCCATGGGATCCTTCCTCCCCTGGAGTCCCCTAGAATTCCATAATTTAAAGAAGAATTTCCCCAATTCTTGTTAGGGTTTCTTCCACTGTTGTGGGTTATGATGAATGTTGATCCAATTGAGTGGATTATGATCATTGATGATTGAATTGATAGAATTGCATGTATTTTGGATGAAATTACATGTATGCATGCCTATCATATGATTTTAGCGTTGATAGTTGGGTTTGATGCCATGTGAGGGAAACTCTATGGGTTAGATATATCCTTATATGATTGATAAATTATGATTAGAATTGATTGAGATTGAAGAATATATGATGAATATGATGTTAATTGCTTGAGATTAAAGCATAAATGATGATCATGAGATGTACTGCTTTGAGAGTAAAGCCTAGACTATGAATTATTAATTGTTGATGTTGTAGTATGGAATGTATACTTCCTATAATGAATTGATAAGAATGATTGTATAAATGTGAAAGGTTTACTCACGTGAATGACTTTAGGTTGAAAGGATTTCTCACCTAAAATGAATCTAGACTAAAATGCATAATGAATGATGAGGCTAGAGGTGATTACCCTTGACCTCCATATGCAAGGATATGAGCTGATTCCCATACTCCTTGGAATTAAACCAGAGGTGAGTCCCCACGTTCCTACTATGATGAATGGACATGGAGGCGAGTACCCATTCCTTATGAAATGATGTGGAGGCGAGTACCCGTGTCATATGATGAGGTTGTGGAGGCGAGTAGCCGCAATCTAAAAGTAAGTAAGGCAAGAGGCGAATACCTATTAGCCTTTATAAGCTAGGCATTGAGGTGAATCCACATGTCTTTAAAAGTAAATATGTTTAATGTGATTATGTTATGAAGTTGACTTGTTTAGAGTTTTTCTAGATATGCCTTCCATGATGTAAGCTTGACTAGAGGTGGATGACCTATGTCTTGGCTAAGGATAAGTGAGGTTACTTAAGTAAATACTCCTCTTTCATTATGATGCTTATTATGACTTGATTATGTTTATGCCTTATGTCTTATGTTGACTAATGCTTATGTTGTATTGTTTATGCTAGCCATCATATTTAGTACGTGATTATACTAACGCATACTCTTCCTTACATTCTTATCAAATGTAGGGTCCGACGACATTGATTCTCACACTCATGGTTAGCTTCATTGTTGATCAAGGAGGTGAAGTTTTTGTGAGTCCTCATTGAGTTCGAGGATGTGATCTCCACTTTCTTTTATGTCCTTTATGTCTTGGACTATTGTATGAGCTGTGACACAAGACTTATTTCATGTTGTTTAGATGGTTTGAGACAATGTCATTAGACGTACACTCATTTTTATAAAAGCCTTATATTTTATTGAAAAGTTTTATATTCACGCTCATTTCTATTACTTTATGTTATGATATGCTAAGTGGCTTGTTTGAGGCCTCTCGGGGTCTTATACACCTTGTTACATATATGGGGTACCCCTCTGTCGTGACAGTTTCAAGTAAGGGTATTGAGGTAGACCCTAAGAAGACGAATGCGGTTAAGAGCTGGCCTAGACCTCTATCCCCTTCGAATATTAGAAGTTTCTTGGGTTTGGCTGGTTACTACAGAAGGTTTGTTGAGGGGTTTTCTACGATTGCCTCTCCATTGAAAACATTGAGTCAAAAGAAGGCTAAGTACATATGGTCCGAAACATTTGAAAAGAGTTCACAAGAATTGAAGGATATACTTACTTTTTCTCCGGTGTTGACTTTACCGAAAGGAACATATGGTTTTGTTGTTTATTGTGATGCCTCAAGAATTGGACTACGATGTGTCCTTATGCAAAATGGGAAAGTCATTGCTTATGCTTCAAGGCAACTTAAGATTCATGAGAAAAATTATCCAACCCATGACCTTGAGCTAGCAGCGGTTGTTTTTGCCTTAAACATTTGGAGGCTTTATTTGTATGGTGTTCATGTCGATGTTTTTACTGACAACAAGAGTTTGCAATATGTGTTTAATCAGAAATATTTGAATATTCGCTAAAGGAGATGGCTTGAATTACTGAAAGACTATGATATGAGTGTTCTCTATCACCCCAGTAAGGCCAATGTAGTGGTGGATGTTCTTAGTGGGCTATCTATGGGTAGTGTTGCTCACATCTAAGATGATAAAAGAAATTGGTTCGAGACGTTCATAGATTGGGCCGGTTGGGTGTTTTGTTGGTAGAATCTACTAAAGGTTGAGTTGTGGTTCTCAATAGGTCAGAATCATCCATTATGGCAGAAGTGAAAGCCAAGCAAGATCTTGATCCGACTTTGGTTGAATTAAAGGAAGCCGTGCTTAAAAAGTCCGTTGAGGATTTCTCCCAAGAGGGAGATTGTCTGCTTTGATATCAATGACGTTTGTGTGTTCCTAATATAGAGGACTAGAGGAAACAAATCTTGTCAGAAGCCCATAGTTCTCGATATTCCATTCACCCGCGAGCTACAAAGATGTACCGCGACTTGTGGGAGATCCATTGGTGGAATTGAATGAAGAAGGATATTGCAGATATTTGGACTAAGTGTCCTAATTGTCAACAAGTGTAAGTTGAGCATTAGAAATCGGGTGGTTTGTCCCAAGACATTAGCATTCCTACTTGAAAGTGGGAAGATCTGAATATGGACTTGTTGGTTTGCCTCGCACCCGACGACAACATGACTCGATTTGGGTTATGGTAGATCAGATATTGAAATCAACTCATTTCATTCTTGTCAGGGTTTCTTATTCGGCGGAGGACTATGCTAAGTGGTACTTGAAAGAAATTGTAAAGGTGCATGGAGTGCCTTTACCCATTATCTCCGATCGTGGTATACAACTCACTTCTTAGTTTTGGAGATATTTTCAAAAAGGGCCTTAGTACTCGTGTTAAGCTTAGTACGACCTTTCATCCACAAATAGATGGGCAATCAAAGCTTACTATCCAAACTTTGGAAGATATGTTGAGATATTGTGTGACATATTTCAAGGGTAATTCTGATGATTCTTTGCCTTTGATTGAGTTTTCCTACAACAATAGCTATCACTCAAGTATTGGTATGGCTCGATTTGAGGCATTATATGGTAGGAAATGTAGATCTACTATAGGTTGGTTTGAGGTGGGTTAAGTTGCCCTTATAGGTCCCGAGTTGGAACATGATGCTATGGAGAAAGTTCAACATAGTAGAGAAAGGTTGAAATTGGCTATAAGTCGGCAAAAGTCCTATGCCTATGTTAGAAGAAGAGATCTTGAGTTTGATGTGAACTATTGGGTTTACTTGAAAATTTCACCAATGAAGGGTCTAATGAGGTTTGGTAAGAAGGGAAATATTAGTCCCCGATATGTAGGCCCATATCAGATTTTGAGGCGTATTGGTAAAACTATATATTAACTTGAATTTTCTCATGAATTCGCCACGATGCATCCCATTTTCCATGTCTCCTTGTTGAAGAAATGTGTTGGTGATCCAACATCTATAGTTCTCATAGAAGGTTTGGGAGTTAAGGATAATTTTACATATGAGGAAGTTCTGGTTGATATTTTAGACCAGCAAGTCAAGAAGTTGAGAAATAAAGAAGTTGCTTTAGTGAAAGTTTTGTTGAGGAATCAGCTAATTGAAGGTGATACTTCGGAGGTCGATGCCGATATGATGTCCCGTTATCCTCATCTCTTTCTTTCTAAACCTACTCTAGCTTGAGGTATTGAATTCCTCATGGTTTACTCTTTTGGTGTCATGTGTCTTAGGTATTCCCATGATTTCCTCATTTATGCATGGCCATGAAAAAGCTTAAGCTTTGAGAAAATGAGTCAACTTGATTGATTTCTATATGTTTATGTGCATTTGAGTATGAGTTACATATAAATATCATGCTATGATGTTTTGAATGTGCTTTAGCTTGAAGTTGATGTTTCCTCCCCCGATATGTGCATTTATGTGATTGCATTCATGTTGGGTTGTTAGGTTTAAGTTCATACCCTCTTTATGCTCTCTTGAATCTCATTAGACGACGAATGATCCCAAGAGGGAGATATGTAACACCTCTGATTCAAAAAGGGAGAAATTACATTTTTCACAGATCTGGTGTCAGCACTGACGACACCACCAATGGTCCTGGGTGGGACAACAGACCGTAGATGGTGGTCGTGGTTGGGGAGATGGTTTTTCCAAAATGTCAAGTTTTCTATATTTTCAACGGTTCACCTGGATAGTCCATCGTCCAGTGCACGAGTCATAGATAAGTCTCATAGGTGAGTCCCAAACATAGAGAGAGTTTGAGGTCGAAAGTTGAGCACCACGATTTGGACCCACGGCTCGTGGGTGGGTCTCATCATTTGAGGTCCAGAAATTTGGATCACTGAACCAATCGACGGAGGAACACGACGGTTCGTAGGTTGACCCACAGACAGTAGATCCCCACTGTCGAATAGGTTTGACAGTTATTTCTTAGGGACTTTTGGGTCTTTTCCTAATTATTCTATTCTAATACTATGTCGTTTTACCCTTCACCAAAACCCCTATATAAATGTTTTAACCCCAAAATTTACCCAATTTAAATCATTTTCTCAAATTCACAAAAGAAGACCTCTCAAATATTTCTCTCTAGACGTTGATGAAGAAGGGTTGAAACTAGGGTTTCAAGTCAAGTCTCCTAATCCTCCATTGAAGTTAACCGATTGACATTGAGTTATGATAGTTTTCATCCATGGATACCTTCCATTCATAGAGTTCCCAACTTCTCCAATTTTCAAAGGTAGATATCCTAAATTGAGTTAGGGTTTTTCTTTTATGGTATGGGTTCTCTTAATTATTGATTTAATTGATTGATTTGTGATCTTTTATGCATGAATTGAGCTAATCTCATGATTTTATGATGATCCCCACACGAACCCATGCAATTTTTATATTTTTCCAAGTTATGAGTATATGATGAAGGTTTTGAGTTATGAAGGAAGAGTTTATGAAATTAAGCATGTTTTCATGAAATTTATGTAAATATTTTAAGGATACTTTGAGAGTAAAGTATCAATATTATTGTTATGGTTAATTGTTGTGAAAGGGTTGCTGACATAACTACCTCATGCATGAATGTGAAGGTTTTCTCACATAAATGATTCTAAGGTAGAAGGTACCTACCTAAAATGAATCAAAGATTTAAAGAGCTATTCTAATGAAACCTAGCTTGGATTGGTTATTGATTGATACCTTTCCATGGACGACATATGACTTATCTTGGATTGGAAAGATGACGTGTCTTTCAATAGATAATAAGAACAAATTAAGAAAATGACTATTATGTGGGATTTACGCTTAGCACTGCGAGGATATTGAGATGGGAGCTCCCCCGTTATTAGATGTCGGGTTACTAGAATCAATCTCTTTATCTGATACCTATGTGTCCCCATAGGATGATTGTCTTAGATAGACATTGGCTAGTGATCCACATAAGCTAGAAGTTCATGGTCATACCTTGGCAAGTAGGACACCCCTATTCGGTGTGGGGTAGATATCGAATTCCATGTTGATAACTCACATGGTCTTATATGTCGGTTAAAGGTAAATCTCCCACAATAATGAACCAAGGTTACTTTTGCAAGTATCTCATGGACGTTTTTAAGATGTTAGCTTGCATTGACCATGTTTTATGACTTGTGTCTTCTAAACCTTTTTGTATCATGTTTTAGCTTAGTCATGGCATGTCATGGAAATGCCTTTTTTTAGCATGTTTTAAATGTTTTATGCATAACTATCATCCTTGGGACATATTTTGTACTAACACATACTCTTGCCTACATTTTCCCAAATGTAGGGTCCAATAGTTAGGGTTCCCAGTTTCGTGGCTCGAGTTCATTGAGGAGATTTTCGAGCTTTGGTGAGTCCTCATGCTTCATGGACAGATTTTCACTGTTTTCAGTTTTCTTTCTTTTCTTTCAGTTTGGAACATTATGTACAGGCTACACCCATATTCATTCTTATGTACTAGATGGCTTAGGGACAATGTTTAGACTTCCGCTTTACTTTGATAAAAACTTTTATACTTGAAATGTTTCTCTTTATCACTTTGATATTCTATTTCTTGTATGACGAATGCTAAGTGGCTTGTATGGGGCCTCTCGGGGTCCTATACGCCCGATTACGCCTAGGGGCTACCTTGGGTCGTGCTAAAGAAGGAGTTCATCAAGTGGTCTGATGATGTGGTGGTTTATCCTATTGCTGATAGTAACTTGGTAAGACCTATTCAATACATGCCCAAAAAGGGAGGAATCACTTTGGTTTCCAATGCAAAGAATGAGCTCATACCAATTAGGCTAGTTAATGTGTGGAGAGTATGCATGTATTATCGTAAGTTGAGTCTATTGACTGAGAAGAATCAAATCCCAATATATTTATGTACTAGATGTTAGATCGTCTTGCTGGTATAGGTTGGTACTATTTTTCTGAATGGGTATTTGGGATACAATTAAATCTCTACAACCCTGGAAGACCAAAAGAAGATCAGTTTCACTTTCCCCTATGGGATGTTTACTTTCAAGAGAATGTCATTAAGGTTGTGTAATGCAAAGACGACCTTTTAGAGTTGTATGATGTTTATCTTCGCATATATGGTGGACACTATTGAGGTATTTATTGATGACTTTTTTATTGCAGATGATTCGTTTGATGATTTCTTGGCCCACCTAGGTGATGTACAGAAATGGTGTGAAGAATGTAATCTTGTACAGAAATGAGAGAAGTGTCATTTCATGGTGAAAGGGGGCATTGTTCTTGGTCATTGGATTTCCAACAAAGGTATTGAGTGGATCAAGCTAAAATTGAGAAGATTTAAAACTTACCCCACCTATCTCTATGAATGGTGTAATATAATATTTTGGAGATCCTAGCATTTTTCGAAGATTTATCAAAGATTTTCTCAAAGATAGTGTGCCCACTATACAAGTTTCTTGAAAAGGAAATGAGGTACGAGTTTGATGATGCTTGCTTGAAGGAATTTGAATGATTGAAAGAGAAGTTGATTTTCGCACCTATCATTACTTTACGGGATTGGGGACAACCATTTGAAGTTATCGACAATGTGATTGGGGTGGCACTTGGCATAGATAACGTGAAAAAATATTCTTCATCCCATATACTAGAATAGCAAGGCCCTGAATGTTGCTCAAAGGAACTGCATAGTCAGTGAGCAAGAATTATTTGTTATAGTCTTCGCATTCCAGAAATTTAGATTCTACTTGCTTGACACCAAAGTCATTGTGCACACTAATCATGCAACGTTGAGGTAGATTATGGCCAAGAAGGATGCCAACCCAAAACTTATTCAGTGAGTCCTTCTGTTGTGAGAATTTGACATCGAAGTGAAAGATAGAAAATGACTGAAAATCAAGTTGCTGATCACATGTCCAGAGAAGAAGAAAAAACAATGTTGTAGTTGGCCAATGTACTTGAGATAGATGATAAGTTTGATCATGTTTGTGCTGCCTCAAATGATCATATCCCTTGGTTCACAGATTTTTCTAATTACTTAATGAGTGATGTGATAGCTTTGGATTTGTCGTTTCACCTAAGGATAAAGTTCATGTCTAAATGTGAAGAGGTTTTCTGGGAAGAGCACTACTTATTTCATGTATGCACTGATGGGATTATTTATCGTTGCATACTTTAAGTTGAGATGACGAGAATTTTGGAAGCCTGCCATTAGTCTCTTATTGGTAGTAATCATAGTGGTATCTACACTGCCCACACAATCTTTCAATATAGGTATTAATGTCAAAAAATTCACCAAGATGTTCATGATTTTTCCAAGTCAGGCGATTGTTGTTAAAGAGAAGGAGGTATTTCCAGGAAACAACAACTCCCACTTACTCCAACTTTGGTGATTGAACCGTTTGATGATGGGGCCTTGACTTTATGGGTCCATTTGTAAATTTGAATGAGATTAAATACATACTTGTAGTGGTTGAATATGTGTCTAAATGGGTTGAAGTTGTTGCGCTTTTAAACAATGAGGGAAAGAGTGTCACCATAATTCTTAAAAGAAATACCTTCTCTAGATTTGGTACACGAAGGATGATATCAACAATAGAGGTTCTCACTTATGTATTAAGTTATTCAAGATGTTTCTTGAGAAGTATGGTGTTCGACATAGCTTAGCAACTCTTTACCATGTAAATTCAAGTGGGCAAGTGGATGTTTGGAACAGAGAAATCAAACAAATAATTGCAAAGACTATGAATGCAAGCAGAATAGATTGGTTGTGAAAGTTTGATGATGCTTTATGGGCATATCACTTTGCAATCAATACTCCCATAGGTATGTTTCCTTACCAATTTGTGTTTTAAAAGTATTGTTACTTGAATGTAGAGCTAGAGCACAAATCTATATAGGCACTCAAGAAGTTGAATATAGATTGGGGTGCTGTATCAAATCAAAGGTTGAATGAGCTAAATGGACTTGGTGAGTTTCGCCTGCAACTGTTTTAATGTTCAACCTTATTGAAACAAAGAATGAAGAGCACAATGATCAAAAGATTAAAAAGCTAGAATTTGCTCCAGATGATTTGTTACTTCTTTTCAATTCAAGGTTGTGCTTATTTACACGCAAACTAAAGTCAAAATGGTTAGGACCATTTAGAGTAGTCCAACTCTTTTCACATGGAGCGATTGAACTAGAAAACAATAAGGAAACGAGGCTCAAGGTAATGAACAAAGGATAAAGCACTACATGGGAAAGCCAGAAGAAGTCAAAGTGGTTAAAGAATAGGCTCTTATTGAAGTTTGAGAAATCAAAGAGTCTGCGTTGTGCCGCGGTGTTAAATAAAAGGTTTCTTGGGAGACAACCCAAGATGTTTAGTTTAGTTATTTTTGAAGTTTTTCTCGCAATAGTTTTGATTTTTAGGCTTAAATAGGTTAACTTAGGGTACACATAAAAATAATTTCATAAAAAGTTTAAAAGAAAGGCCTAACATTTGTTAGATGTGCAGAATAAAATGAAAAAATTGGTTTTAACGTGCAGAAGGGTCCTACGTATGGGTCGAACGGGTCATAGAAAGTCTTACAAACTATATGCCATGTTCGTAGAACCTCGTGTGAATAAAAATCATTAAAAACTTGTTCTACATGTCCCACCTATGAGTCGTAGTTCAATTGACAAATCGTAGATAGTAGCTGTAGAAACCTAACCTAATACAACTGCAACTTTAGGTCTACGAGTGCACATTATGAACTGTAAAAAAAATATATAGTCCATAGTCTGTTGATGAGTCCACAAATTGGACTCATTTAGGGCTTTATTTTGATAAGAATAGTGTCCTCGAATGCTTATTTTGTCTAAATATCTAATGAAAACTCTTAAGTTTCAGGTATTTGAAGTTTTAGTGAAAGCATAGATACTTAGGTGCATAAAGGAAAAAAAAGGCTGAAAAGAACGATGAAGCTGAAGCCCGAGCATCGCCAAGCACACTTGGCGATTTGCTGAAGGGATTTACTCTGCCCTTTGTTCCAGTACGCGAAGCCCTGAAGGAGAAGGATAAAAAAGGCGATGAAAGGAGTAGTCGGCGCTTCGCCGAATAGTTCCGCGAAGCAGTACTATACTGCCCAATGGTCCAGAACGTGAAGGTGCTGAAAGCAAGCACGAAACGGCGATGAGACAGACGAAAGGCGAGTCGCCAAAGTCATTCGGCGATATCGACTAACTTCGCCGAAAGATCCACCAGCGCTATTTTCTGAAATCTATAAATACTGAACTTATTATTAATTTAGGGAGTCGAAGTTTTATTTTAATTTCCAGAATAGAATAGTACTTTTTGGATATTTTTCTCTCAAGTTTGGAGAGGGTTTTGTGGGAGACCTGAAGAGAGAAGGATTTCATCTTCCCCAAGTTGGAAGTGGGTCTTCTCCATTCTTCTTCCTTTGCTTAAATCAAGGTTTAATTTCTTATACCTATTTGATTTTACTACCATTTTAGGTGTATTTTGTTATTTCTTGATGTGTGGCTAAAAACCCCCATTCTTGGGGTGTGATTTAGCAAATATGTGTTGATATTATTGTTGGGTCTTGCATGCTGATAGGTTAGATGTATTTTAATGGTGATTTCACCTAGTGATTGTGGTTTAATCTAAAGGGTTTGTAGTTGCAAATACAAAGCCACCCATGTGTTTTCGGCTTGCCCAAGAGGGAGGTCGCGAAACCAAGACCACTTGACTGATGGCCTAAGGAGTGGGTCGACATGAGGTTCAGCTCGAGAGGGTGAGCCTTATTCCCATATCCTAACACTCAGCTCGAGAGAGTGACTGGGGTAAGGCGTAGGCTAGTCTTCATGCGGCAAATGGGTGTCTGAGAGAAATGCATTTGAAACGGGGTAAGTTGCCCGAGAGGGAGGTAAGTTGACCGAGAGGGAACTTATTTCCATTTAAAGCTTAGCGTAGTCACTATTATTTTGCAAATTTCCTTTCAAAAAGCATGTACCCAACTACCTATCTCAACTTGTATTGCGGTCACACCCTAAGAACATTTCCCCATACTTGATTTTCTTGTTAATTTTCGCTATTTTTACTAATTGTGACAAAACCCCCAATTTGATATTTGACACTTTCGCGTCACCCACTTTAATTTACCAAGTGTTTGTTCGTTAATATCTTTAGCTAGGACTAGTTAGAGCTTAATTTTATTTTTCTATCATTTTTCAGAACCACTCCCTTGGGACATGGGTTACTATACTATCAAGGTTGAAATTGTACATAAATTAGTCAATTTAGTTTGGTATGTACACCCTAGGCCTGAGCATAATGTGACTATTGTTGAATGTTTTAATATATTTGATGATTAATTGACACTGATTATACTTGACTCAGGGTTTAGGATTTGAATTTAGTTAATTATTGTTTTAACTCGAGGGATGACGGTAAGTTGTACATGTTTTTGTGATGTTGATGGTGATTATGAATGATAGAAAGCATAATTAGGTTGGTCTTTCAGTAATTTAGGATTATAAATTGTGTTGGTGAAATAACAACACTAGATTTTTGTTACCTACGAGGCTCTTCTACGGACCGTAGAAATGTACAATTTGTAGTTTCCCCTCATAGACATGCCTAAAGTATCAATGTTGTCCATTTCACACCACTGGTGGAGCTAGACATTTAATCAAGGGTGTCTAAGAATAATAGTATGTAGCTGTCAAAATAGAAAAAAGATTGTGCTATTTGAGGCTTGACCCCATAACTTTTTGATTCAAATAGACACCCATTACCACTTCGCCGAATGCTTAGAGTTCTCTAGAGCGTCCATATTTAAATATGCACTCTTAATGTAGAATTTTACATATATATACAACATAATTTTCTAACGAAGGGTGTCTAGTTGGACACTGTGGGTGGCTATAGCTACGCCCCTAGGTTGTAGGATCTTCTACGGATAGTAGATAGGACTCATACAAACTCCTAAATATATATGAATAAAATATTGCGACTACAGAACTTATGTACAATTCATAGAACTTTCTACGGCTCGTTGATCGATCTCGTATTTCGGATGTGCAAAATCCAGAAACCTATGTTAGGAACTACAGTTTGACCTACAGTTCGTAGAAAGTTTGACGGACCGTACTTGCAAATCGTAGAAAATAAAAACACACTAACTCAACGCCTAAAAAGGTTCAAACAAGCTCGGAACCTCACAAAAATAAACCACGACCTCACCTAGGACTAAAATCATCCCTCAAAACCAACGGATCTCCCGAAATTCCAATCCGAGCATCAAAACCCCCAATGTTGACTAAAGTCTTCCCAAAGGCTTAATTTTCACAAATTCACAACCCCCCAATGGGCAGACTCAGACTCGGACTCGGACTCGGACATAGACCCCTCTGAACTGGAAGCAGCCCCAGTTGGTGACCCGATCAGTGTGTGCTCCTCATCAGACTGGGAGACAGTGACTACGTCGGGAAGCACCTTCCGGGGGGTGCCTCTGGGTGCAGCGCGAGAAGTCCTAGGGTTGAGAGGCACATATGTTGGATCAGTGTCGGCGTCTGTGTCCTCATCAATTAATCGAAAACTAGGGGCAACATATTTGGACTTGCCCCTCTTTGAGTTGGTGACCATCTTCTTGGGTGCCATTGTACCTGTGGGAGAGATATTAGTGCCAAAACTAACCATATGCAGCAAAGAAAACTTTTAGGATTGGTAACGACCCTCAACTAAGCCCACAGAAAAAAATTTAGACAGATGCTACAGTGGTCATCCACGGAGGAGACCTACGGTCCGTAGACTGATCTACGGTTCATGGATCTCTTCCGTGGATCAGGGGGACTGTCATATAGGTCGCAGTTGGAAACCACGGAAGTGCAGAACGGTCCGTAGATGAACCTACGGACCGTAGTCCACCTCTGTGGCTCCACACTTGGTGAAATTTTTCATGTTCATCCATTTACGAACCCCATCTACGTTCCATAGATGGATCTACGTTCCGTAGACGGGGTATCGTGGATGCCATCAGTGCCAGGTATCATACATTTTTGTCCTTAGTTTTCAACATTAACACAATCTCATCATGCATTTACAACACTAAATTATGCTAGTTCTTCATTCTTAAGATTCCGACCGATTAGTATACCAAACAATTTAGACTAGTTGTGGAACCCTAGGTCGAAACTAGCATGTAGTTTTTACGATCACATACAATAATGCTACACAATCACTATCTATCGTTCCAAGGACATTGTAAATTTCAAGTTTATCATGCAATTTCATCTAACAATTACCCAAGGTCAAGACCCAACTCTCGACTTTCTATATTCAATCTATGAATCGAAATTCAAAGTGAAGGGAAAGTCTATTACCTTACAAGCAACTAGGAGTGAGGTGATGGCGTGATGATACTAAGATTAGCAAGACCAAGGAGGCACCTCATCGTTACTGACCAAACACTGGACCCTTTTTGTTAGATTATGGGATGGGTTGTATTTGAAATGGAAGGGAAATTGGGGAATTATGGAAGGAATGATATTATTGAGGAGTTATGGAGTGCTTTAGGGAAGTTAGGGAATGCTAGAAACGGTTTTGAGAGTAATGGAGGGAATGGGAATGGTTTTAAACAAATGGGGGTTTTTAAATGGGAAAAACCGGGTCGGGTCAGACAGCCTGAGGTATGGACTCACGAGACCCCGTCTACGGTCCGTGAGTCGATCTACGGTCCGTAGATCAGGACTTTAGATCACTCATCTACTTGAAAATTTAGAAACTTACTTGGGATCTACGGGCACCATCTACGGTCCGTTGATGGATCGACGGACCGTCGATTGTGTCCGTAGACTTCTGCACCAGACCATTTTCTGCAGAATTTTCTTGGTGTACCTGCACATGTAGCAACCAATAGGCTATTCTTTTTACATTTTCTGGACACTTTTTAGACACGGACCCTATTCAAATTATAGCCAACACTAATACAAAACTAAAATTTGATACAAGGAATAAATCGAACAACGCAAACTACTAGAGAAAAAAAAAAGAGAAAACTATATCTATCGTTGGCTAGATTGTACATCTTGGGTTGCCTCCCAAGCAACGGTTGATTTAACGTCGCGGCACGACGCAGACCTCTTGATTACTCAGACTTCATCAAGATTGTAGGCCTCAATCACTTCTTGCACAATTTCAGCATTTCCCAAATAGATCTTGATCCTTTGCCCGTTTACCATGAACCTTGTGCCATCCTTTTTTTCCAGCTCAACCGCCCCATGGGGGAACAATTTTGTGAGCAAAAATGGTCCGGTCCATTTGGACTTGAGTTTGCCTGGAAACAAGCGCAACCTAAAGTTGAATAGAAACACAATATCACTAACCACAAATTCTCGCTTTTCAATTCTTTGATCATGATACCTCTTCATCTTCTCTTTGTACAAGGCTGAACTTTCATAAGCTTTTAGGCGAAACTCTTCAAGTGCATTCAAGTCATCCATTCTTTGATTAGATGCGGCGCCCCAATCCAAATTTAATTTTTTCATTGCCCACATCGCCTTATGCTCTAGTTCTACTGGTAAATGACAAGACTTCCCATATACAAATTGGTAGGGAGACATACCTATGGGGGTCTTGTATGCAGTGCGGTATGCCCATAGAGCATCATCAAGCTTCTTTGACCAATCCGTTCTATTGGCATTCACGGTCTTCGCCAATATCTGTTTGATCTCTCTGTTGGATACATCAACTTGACCACTAGTCTGTGGATGGTAAGGGGTGGCTACATTGTGGCGGACACCATATTTCTCAAGTAGTACCTTGAACAACTTATTGCAAAAGTGAGAACCTCCATCGCTAATAATAGCCCTCGGTGTACCAAATCTGGAGAAGATGTTCTTTTTCAAGAAATCGGTGACACTTTTACCTTCATTGTTGGAGAGCGCAACTGTTTCAACCCACTTCGATACATAGTCAACCGCAACAAGAATATACTTCATCCCATATGAACTCACGAATGGACCCATGAAATCAATGCCCTATACATCAAACAACTCTATCACCAATATAGGATTCAGAGGGAGATCTTGCCTCTTTGAAATCCCTCTTTCTCTTTGGCAACGATCACAAGACTTGGTGAAATCATGAGCATCTTGGTTAATGGTAGGCCAGTAGTATCCACACTGCAAAATCTTATGTGCAGTCTGAATACCACTATGATACCCACCAACAGACGATGAATGGCATGCTTCAAGTACACCCAACATCTCTACCTCGGGCACGCAGCGACGAATAATCCCATCAGCACAACTACGATACAAATAAGGTTCATCCCAAAAAAATTTCTTCACATCATGCATAAACTTTTTCTTTTGGTGAAAAGACAAATCGGGAGGCACAATATCGCTTGCCAAATAATTAGCAAAGTTCGTGAACCAAGGAATCAAATCATGAGAAGCAGCCAATACCTATTCATCTGGAAAAGCATCATTAATTTCGGCCCTATCTCCAAGCTTTAGCATGGCCTCTTCCTCTAATCTGGACAAGTGATCGGCAACTTGATTTTAGGTTCCCTTTCTATCTTTTACCACAAAATCAAACTCTCGCAACAACAGTACCCATCTAATCAATCTTGGTTTTGCATCTTTTTTCGCCATCAAATACCTCAATGCAGAGTGGTCAGTATGCACTATGACCTTAGTACCAAGCAAGTAGGAACGAAATTTCTCGAATGCAAAAACCATCGCAAGGAGTTCTTGTTCGGTCATAGTATAATTCTTCTAGGCCACATTTAGAGCTTTGCTAGCATAGTAAATAGGGTGAAGAATTTTCTCACGCCTTTGACCCAATACTACACCAAACGCCACTCCACACGCATCTCACATTACCTCAAACGGTTGTCCCCAATCTGGTGAAATAATGATAGGTGCTGTAACCAACTTCTCCTTCAGCTCTCCAAATGCTCTAAGACAAGCATCATCAAAATAGAACTTACTCTCCTTCTCGAGCAGTTTGCACAAAAGATGCGCAATTTTTGAGAAATCTTTGATGAATCTCCTATTAAATCCTGCATGCCCAAGAAAACTTCTAACACCTTTTATTGAAATGGGTGGCGGAAGTTTTTCTATTACCTCAACTTTAGCTCTATCAACCTCAATACCTTTCTCTGAAATTCGATGTCCCAACACAATACCTTCTTTAACCATGAAGTGACACTTCTCCCAATTAAGCACCAAGTTGCAGTCTTCACACCGTTTAAGCACTTCGGCCAAATGATCTAGACACCGATCAAAAGAGTCACCTACAACTGAAAAATCATCCATGAACACTTCAATAGTGTCCTCCACCATATCAGAAAATATCGACATCATACACCGCTGGAAGGTCGCTGGGGCATTGCATAACCCAAATGGCATCCGTTTGATAGCAAAAGTCCCATATGGGCATGTGAAAGTGGTCTTCTCTTGGTCTTCTAGACCTATAGAGATTTGATTGTAGCCCGAATACCCATCAAGAAAACAATACCAACCCTTTCCTGCAAGTCTATCCAACATTTGGCCCATGAATGACATAGGAAAGTGGTCCTTTTCTGTCCACGCATTCAACTTCCGGTAATCCATACAAACTCTCCATTTAGTAATAGGCCTTATTGGAAAAAAACTCATTTCTTTCATTTGGAACCACAGTCATACCACCTTTTTTTGGCACACACTACACAGGACATACCCAACTACTATCTGAAATGGGATAAATAACTCCTGTATCCAGCCACTTGATGATCTCCTTTTTGACTACTTCTTGCATAGGTGGATTTAGTCTTCTCTGGTGCTCGATACTGGTCTGATGATCTGGCATGAGTTGGATTTTGTGAGAGCAGATACCGGGGAAATCCCAATGATATCCGCTATAGTCCACCCAATAGCTTGCTTGAACCTTTTCAACATAGTCACCAAGAACTCTACTTGACCTGCATTCAAATATACCGCAATGATGACCGGCAAAGTATTCCCTTCGCCCAAGTACACATACCTCAAATGCGGTGGTAGAGCCTTAAGCTCCAATTTCGGTGCCTCCACAATAGATGGTCTTGAGGGTGGGGACTCGCGATTCTTCGTATCTAATTCATACTTCTTTGGTTTGGGCCGGTATTCATACCTATCGAGTGCGGTTACCAACTCATCATACTCTTCAATGTCATCACTATCGAAGTTCATAATAACTGCTACTAGTGCCTCAACACCTAGTCGCTCTTCAATTTGCACTTCAGTCCCAGTCTCCACTCTGTAAGTTATGGTAGATATTGTTTAGAGCTCACCACTCTGCTTCATGGACCTACAATTATTGAAAGTTGCTTCTTCATTATTCAGTCTGAATTTCATCTGTCCCATTTCCATATCAACCAACGCACGCCCTGTGGCAATAAATGGTTTTCCAAGGATGATGGGAACCTCAAAATTAACCTCACAGTCAAGAATCACAAAATCTGCTAGAAAAATGAAAGACTCCAATTTTACTAGCACATCGTGGAGTACACCAATGGGCCTTTTCACAGTTCGATCGGCCATTAGTAACCGCATTGCAGTGGGCTTTGGGTCCCCTAAACCCAACTTCGTGTAAATAGACAAGGGCATGAGGCTGATGCTAGCACCAAGATCACACAATGCCTTAGCAAAGTGTGACATCCCTATACTACATGGGATCGTGAAAGCACCAGGGTCTTCCTTCTTCTGCACAAGAGATCTTGTAGCAATAGCGCTACAATGCTGCAATCTATCATCATCTTCAAAACTCACAGACCTTTCCTTTGTCACCATATCTTTCATAAACTTCGCATACCCAGACATTTGTTCTAAGGCTTCTATCAAAGGAACATTGATAGAGAGTTGCTTCAACATAGTAATAAACCTGCGATATTTACCATCCTCAGTCTTCTTCACTAACCTTTGTGGAAAAGGTGGTGGAGGTCTAGGTATGGGAACCACTTTCTGAGATATCTCCACTTCTTGCTCTATTGCTTTCTCAGACTCTGGACTAACCGCTATCACATCATCTTCTTTTCTAATCTCAACTTCCACCACAGACGGCCTAGGTGGATCTATGGTTTGTTTACCCCTTCGAGTAGTAACTGCCATACAATGACCATCATTCTTTGGATTCTGGATGGTGTTGCTATGAAGAGTCCCAGGTTGACGTGGGTTCATTGCAGTAGACAACTGAGTCATCTGCTGCTCTAGATGCTTTATTGACACTGCATGGGCATCAACCTTTTGTCCAATACTAGACAAGTCGCTTCTCATCTCCTTCACATTCTCATCAGTTGCATCAAACCTTCTCATCATCTTCTGCATCATATCTTCAATACACGCCATACTGCGTCCAGTTTCCCTAGCACCAGATTCCCGATTTTGAGGGGGAACATAAGGTCTAACCCGATCGTTTCTGTTGCCATAGTTGTTCCTGTTGTAGTTGTTGTCGCGATTGAAGTTCCCTTCTCGGACTTAGTGACCCTCTCGGTTGTAACTTCCATAGTTCTGACCTTGGTTTCCTTGACCTTGGCGCCAATTTTCTGTGTTGGATCCTTAGGCATTTGGTCGGAAACCCCCCGTCTGATCCTTCACAGCATAAGCATCTTTTTCATAGTAACAATCTTCCACTGGTGGTGGAGTTCTATTTAAATAATTCACAGTATTTTCCTTTTCTGGTCCTCTGCTCACATGCTTCAATACCAACCCCAACTCGGTCCTCATCTGGGCCATCTCTTCACGAATGTCATCTGCAGAGTTGTTATTTGTACTATGAACGGCAAATGTGTTTCTCCCAGTATCTGACCTCCGAGTGCTCCATGCTAGACCCCAGTTTTCCCCACCAACTACTCTTGGCTGTTGTAACTCAACTGCTTCATCTAGATTTCCTCCGATAGGATTAACTGGAAGTCCTTGATTGTTCATTCTTCGCAAAGTTCTGTTCAACTCTGGATCGTACGGAGTAGGTGGTTCGCCTTGGCTCCGTGTACTTGGCATACACTAGAGTCGGAACCTGAGAGAGACAAAAACAAAGGGAAAAAGTAAAATTAGGAAATATTTGACTAACGTTCAATAATGTAGTTGAAAATAAATCTAAAAGCCAGTTTCCCCGGCAACGGTGCGGAAATTTGATACGCTCAAATTACACCTCCCTAAAGAAGTAAAAGCGATCGTTATCAAGTAAAGAACCCAACTTGTAGGTTGGGGTCGATCCCACGAGGAAAATGGTTTAGACTTTACTTTAACCAACAATTATATTCAATTAGCCAAAATACTTCCGGAAACCAGAAGTAAAAAAAGGGGGATTTGTGAAACAAATTGTAAGAATTCAGTAAGTAATCAATAATCAAAAGTCAATTTCGGTTGTTATCAAGATGAGAAGATTAACTAGGGTAAACGTGTTCCCCACAAGCTCATAACTCAGTAATCCTAGTAATCGCAATCCTTTCCTTGTGTATTACATGCAAAGTGATAAGTTAGGTATCTCTAAATCCTTGATCCGGCATCTAGAGATTTTCACCCCGCACCTTGATCTGGCTACGTGTGTATAATTTACTAACCCTTACCTTTACCTCATATTAGACATCATAATCGATGTTTGGCTTAGTTATTACTTCGCACCAATCGACACTAGCCTATTAGATAGTATCACACTAAATCTATGTTGATAATTCTTTTCTTGTTGATTACCTCCTTGATCCGACAAGTAGCAACAAGGCGAGTTCTAATGCGTGCACTCGTTAAAAAGACTTTTAAATGAAAGAATTATCAATGCATGCAAAACACTATTCAAGAATTGCTTATTTATTATTCATACTTTGTTAATCGCTCATGGTTCCCACAACCCTAGTTGTGGATTTAGTTACCCATACTAGCAAGAACACAATTCATAATATTAGATGAATAAATCATGAACTTACGTAACGAGAATAATAAACCCAGAATTTCAACTTGAATTGCAAAGCCAAAATCTTCAAAACGAATGTAGGAAATCAATAATTGCTAGGGTTGCAACTTAATCTCCAAAGTCACAAGGTAAAAATAGAATAATAATGTCTCACCCCCCAAAAACGAGGTTTACATGTCTTATTTATAGAAAACAAATCCTAAATTAAAAGGGAAACAAATTAAGGAAAGTTAGTTCAGGTATGCGTCTTCAATCCACAAGACTGACTTACGGACCGTCGATGGATCTACGGTCCGTAAGTCCCTTCCGTCAGCCAGGACTTAGAAAATATTTCTGCTTACAAAAAAATCAGCTTCTCTGAAGCAAACGACGGACTAACAGTACGGACCGTAGATCGATCTACGGTCCGTCAATCCCTTCCGTAGCTCCATACTTAGAATATTTAAAAATCAGGTACTGGAACCCTCGCAGTATCATTCTACGAATCAACAGTACGGTCTGTAGATCAATCTACGGACCGTCAATGGACACTGTGGTTCCACACTTGGTTAGATTTCCCTGATTTGTCCTCAATCCCATGCCTGCTGATCTACAGTCATCACCTACGGACCGTGAATGGACCTACGGTCCGTAGATCACCTCCGTGAATGGCCTGTTTCTGCATTTCTTGCAGCTGTCTCTATACTTTCGCGCCTGAACACCTTTCCTGCAAAACATGATAAAAACCAATATAAAAAGGCCCTAGACACACACAACTTGTAAGGGAAATGTATTAGAAATACCGTAAACTCATGGTATATCACCCATACAGATTAATGCTGCCAAATCATAAGCACAAATACCACAATTGCCAACTCTAGATCATGAGTAGGGTAGTTCTTATAACGGGTCTTCAACTGTCTAGAAGAATAGGCAACCACTTTCCCTTTTTGCATCAGAAAACCACCCAATCAAACTTTAGAAGCATCACAATACATGGTGAAGTCTACAACATCCTCATGTAAAGTCAAAATAGGAGCTGAAGTCAACAACATCTTGAGCTTTTTGAAATTCTCCTCATACTTATCAGACCTCTGGAAGCTCACACACTGTCAAGTTAGTCTGATCAAAGGAGATGCAATAATGGATAAGCTTTGAACGAATTATCTGTAGTAGCCTACAAGTCCCACAACACTCCAAATCTCAATGACTGAAGTAGGCATGGTCCAACCTCTAACTACCTCAATCTTGGTTTGATCCACCCTAATACCTTCCTTGGACACAACGTGTCCAAAAAATACCATAGAATAAAGACAAAATTCACACTTTGAGAACTTCACATATAACTTCTCTTCCCTCAATCTCCGGGGCACAATCCTCAAATGTTAATCATGATCCTCCTCAATCTTGCAGTACACGATGTCATCAATGAATATTATAACAAAAGATTCCAAATAAGGTCAGAACACTTCGTTCATCCACTCCATGAATGTTGTAGGGGCATTAGTCAAATCAAAAGACATCACAAGAAACTCATAATTACCATAACGAGTCTTGAAAACTATCTTAGGGATATCTGATTCCCTAATATTCAGTTGAGGATAACCGAATCTCAAATCAATTATAGAAAATAGAGATTCACCTTGAAGTTGATCAAAAAAGTCGTTAATATGAGGAAGAGGATATTTGTTCTTCACTGTCACTTTGTTCAACTGCCGATATACCAACACATTCTCATGGATCCATCCTTCTTTCTAAAAAAATAGAGGAGCACCCTACAGAGACACACTATGGCGAATGAATCCCTTACGGAACAAATCCTGCAGTTGGTCTTTCAATTCTTTTTAACTTAACTAGAGCCATACGATACAGAGGAATAGAGATGGGCTTGGTGCCCAGTTCTAAGTCAATAGCAAAATCAATATCCCTTTTGGAGGAACATCTGGAAGATCAGTAGGGAACACATTCAAAAATTCTCTAACCACGGGCACAAAATCCATAGGAGGTGGCTCAACACTAGTATCCCAAATGAAATCAAAATGGGA